>NC_136264.1:41448120-41483120 GCF_964187855.1 Myxine glutinosa | reverse complement strand
ACAGAGCACAGAGAGAGCTGGGGGTGCAAGGCCGGAGAGGAGTCGGTAGAAGACAGAAAGACCACCTACCTGCCTGCGGTGAGTGAGTGAAAGGCCCTCAGAGATAGCTTCATCGCGGGAGATTCCAATAATTCTGAAAGCTTTGGTTTCAACAGCGTGAAGCCGAGCTAGGTGTGAGGCAGGAGCACCGGCCCATAGGGGAGAACAGTATTCCATTGAGCTGCGGATGAAAGCCTTGTATGTGGTGAGGAGCTCAGGTGTGCCGAGGAAGGACTTCGCACGACGGAGGATGCCCAGTCGGCGACTGGCTTTGGAGGCCAGCTTGGAAATGTGGTTTTCCCAAGAAAGATCATGGCAGATAGTGAGACCCAAAATCTTGAGCGACAGAACTTCTTGGAGAGGATTGTTGAGAAAGTAGATGGGAGGGTTGTCCAGTCGATCTTTTCGGAGAGACATAGTAAGAGTGTGAGATTTGTCAGGATTGAAAGACATGTTCCACTTGTTTGACCAGTCTGTGATTTTGTCCAGGTCTTCAGAGAGTGAGGAGGCAGCAGACTGCCGATCTGAGGGAAGAGGAATGGAGCGGCAGAGAGTGGAGTCATCAGCAAAGAGATAGAGAGGATTTTCGAGAGAGTCAGAGAGATCATTGATGAAGACCAGAAAAAGCACGGGGCCCAGAACACTGCCTTGGGGAACTCCAGCCTGAACAGGAAGAGGAGATGAGAGAAACCCATTCAGGGCCACACGTTAACGACGACTAGAGAGGAAGTCCGCCAGCCATGCGTGGAGATTTCCATGGATACCAAAGGAGGAGAGTTTGGTGAGCAGAGCGGGGTGCCAGACCGTGTCGAAGGCACGTGATATGTCGAGGGAGACAGCTCTAATTTCCTGTTTGGCATTGAGGACCTCCATCCATTGTTGAGACAGCAGAAGCAGCATGTCCAGAGTAGAGTGACCTGGTCTGAAACCAAATTGATGATCAGAGATCAAGCCATTGGAGAAGAGGAAAGATTTCATATCCGAAGCAATGATGGATTCCATGACTTTGCTGATAATTGGGAGAAGGCTGATTGGTCTGTAGTTGCTAGGATCTGTTTTTGCACCTTTTTTGTGCAAAGCGGTGATGTTGGCTGATTTCCAAGCAGATGGCAGTTGACCTTGAGCAAAAGAGAGGGTGAAGAGAACAGAGAGAGGGTGAGATAGAGCAGCAGAGCAGGATTTTAGGACCCGTGGGCTGATGCCGTCGGGTCCAGTTGCAGAATCAGAGTCGAGGGTTGACAGAAGCTTTTCCACCTTGTCAGGAGGAAAGGACACGGAGTCCAGGAGCAGCAGGGTACGACTGGGTATGGTGGGTACAGAGAGGGATGGGTTTGGGACACAAGATTTAGAGGCAAACACAGAGTTGAGGCATTCAGCTTTTTCACGTGCGGAGTCAGCTGTGTAGCCGTTTGAGACTTCTGTCTTCCTTCCACCAATCTGTGGCCAGATTCTTACCCCATGGTGTGATCTTCCCATCAAAACCCTTTTGACCAATCACATGCGAAGTGGGCGTGGCCTCAGCCTGCATGGCACGATGTGTGTTGCCGTGCCAGCTGGTGATGTGGCTGGCGGGTGCCCCATTGGCGGTGCCCCGAACTGGCTTCCTGCTTGTTCTTCCTGTCAGTCTTATTGTGGCGGAGGGGGGATTTAGTTAATGTGGGGCTCTAATGGGGCTAACTAATGTATGTGATGTGTTGCCATGAGGGACATATGGGTGATCACAGAGGGGACGACACACCAGGGAATTAGCATAAACCCTAGAACTATTTAACATGCCTCATTCCTCGTAATGGGGACGAAGATACACCTTAATCCGAACAAACCGCCTCAACAGAACTTATGACAGGTGAGGTTCTCTAGCATGATAATCGAAGCATTATACCTAAGCAGATCTACCTGGATCTATATATCCCACTACCCCACCAACATAACACAGGCCACCCCCCCCCCCCCAAACCCCTCCCTGCCCTGGAACCGTAGCACCTTCTAGGTTCACTGCAGGCGCTACCGTTCCAGTCTTAACACTTACTGTCTCACACTTAATTCGCCTATGAAATAAAGCAGGAGGGCTGTGGAAAGTGAGCTGAAACTACCTACCTATGCTCCTTAACATGCTAACGCCTTAACAATCATGCAAATATGTACAATCCTTATAATTGGTCGCTCCTGTGGAGGAAGGGAAACAAACAACATGCAAAACCTAATTTAACCACAATCTTAACCAAACTTGCAAAAACTTCAAAAATTCTAAAAACTCTAATAAACATTTGTACAACCCCTTCCTACAGACCGCGTCCCCCGGTGGATGCCACGAGACTCAACGTTACCTGCGGGGCCATCCCAATGCACCCCAAATTTCCGCGGTCCCTGTCCTGGTGTTACAGGTGAGTGGCATGGTTCGGTGGATTTCGCCCTCATTCACTCAACACAAACCCATAACCACTCATACACATTCCAAAAATCATGAAGGCACAAAATCATCACAACACATATGTCACCCCCCCTGCAGGATCATGGCATTGATGTAATTTCACAGTGTGTGCATTTCTCTACGAGGCAGCGGGGAGGTACCGCACAAGTAAGATGGTGGGGGCGCTTCAGGCTGTGGTGCCTGCAGTCCCAAAAACAAGTCACTTGACAAACAACTTCATCCCCTCCCACCTTCCCCCCTTTACCTCTTGGCCCCGTGACAGTCAAACAGCCCCTTTCCGCCGTTACCCTGCCGGTGGGGGTCTCCACACACCAGTCTCCGTTCCCTCCTGCCTTCTTGCAGCCACACGGGTCACCGGGAGTCTCATTCACCCCAGGGCGCCCAAACAGATCCCACCACCAACGGGCTACAATTTCCAGTCACCCCTGGCTGCCAGGGGTAATTGCCACAGAGGGGGGCCGCAGTCATCGCTCCTCCAGAGCCTGATCTCTACCTGCGGACACGCACACCTTCCCCACCCACAAAATCCCCAAAACACATTTCCTCCCCTACTGCCATTCAATTCTCCAACACGTTTCCAATCAAAAGATGGTACCAAAAATATGTTACAAGAGTTGTCATGGCCTGCCTCCATGTGAAATCCCATTCATATTTCACCAACACATTTCCAAAAGCACATTTCAAAACACTGTCACTCATAACTCAATTTCTAAACTCATGACCACATAAAAACATATCACCTCTCCACAAAAACAAACGCCACCCACAAGACACTGTGTGGTACACATTCCATCCCCCTCAACGGCCATGTCATCACTCTCACCCACCCCCTTTCTCCAAATTACATGTCACCAATTTACAAAGCAAGTCCTGAAGCCTGGGACAGTAGCCATCAAGGCCTTACCTCTATCTTGATGTGCAGGTATTCCGGTTGGTCAGGTCCAAAGTGCCATCCACCCTCAAAATCCCAAAATTTATCCCATTGGGCCTACCAAACTCACCAAATTTCACTTTTATCCCCACTGTACTAGCAGGTATGTGGATCTGCCTCCAATGGTGAACTGTCATGAAACTACTACATTTGGCTACGACAGCTCCGCACCTCAGTTGAAGGCTGCAAGGGTCATCAGGACAAGCCGAGCAGCCGAACCGCCACCATGGCCCAATGGCCCATGAGTGTCCATAAGGGTGCGACCCACCATCCATCCTTCAGCACCCCTGCGAGGAACACGGCTGCACCAGCCCCAGTTGGCCAATGTGGTGACCACGTCCTGCCAACACTACCATATTCACAACCTCAGCCCCGAGGGAGGCGGTCACAGTGTGTGGCATCCACATCACGTCACCTATGCCACCCTTATCCCCCAGTCCACACAACTGCAGCCCCCAGTTCCCACCCACACTTGACCATACCAGGGTCCAGCAGACAGCCATGCTCCACGAGGAGACTCCTCCAGAAGGCATGGTCCACACACCTCGGACACCCATAGCACCACGTTGACCCCCAAACTACCCAACCACATCACCACAACTCCGCGTCCGAAATAATGGCGCAGTCGCCCCCGAAACCAGTTGAAGGCTGTGTCCTGCTAACCTATCAATTTTTATCCCAGCCTCTAACACTTTGGTCTAACACACCTGGATCAATAATGGTGTCACTGCTGTCAGTATCCACCATGACATTTGTTACGGGGTCCTCTGCAATCTCCTGGTCTCGGTAACCCCCGAACCCCGAGAGGAACCCCGGCAGAAAGATATAAATGTTATTCCGTGTCGAAATCAATCACTACTGAAACCATCCATGAAATCCTCAAAGGAAACAATCCAAATCAAGAAGGAAACCACACCAATGGTTATCCAGAAAAGAATATATTAAAAATCACACGGGAATAATACAATACAATACAATACAATAAATATCTTAAGATGGTACCACCTTAAGCTTATCTAGTAACGTAACCCCAACTTACGGCCCTCCCAGGAAATGGAACCGAGCCCTCCGCAATGTCTCTATATCCCTCCAAGGCGAAGTTGATGCGCTCCGGCGATCGTTGAACCAATGTCCGATCAAGAGCAACCGAGGCGTAGACGGCCGAAGCGACACAGAAGTCACGTGGTCCAGCACCCAGCACTCGCGGTCGAAAGGGAAATCTCCAAAGACGCGCGCGTACACATTTGCCGTTCAATCGGTGAACTGCAGGGCAATCTTCAAACGCCGCTTTATTGCACGGCGGTCCCTGGCAAACCACCGGAGGATAAGCCCACCCAACACGACAAAAACCTGTTCCGCTGAAGGTAGCGCGCGGGACGAAATGGCGGACGGCTCTCACTCGAGCCGCGGCCTTGAGGCAAAGATTCTCCGGAATTTCACCCTTGTACCTGGCTTCGCAGGCTTTTCCACAACTCCGGCGATAACACCGATGGCCCGAGATTCCTTGCAAGGACTCAAAGTTCCCTCGCCATGTACGCCCGACCAGGCTAGGTACGGAGCTTTTTCAGCACGCCTTTCCCTCCTCACGACTTCTTCTTCTTCCCTCTTTTCTCTTCCGGGTCATGATCCGATTTCCTGTCTCATTTTTATCACGAGCGCTTTTAACCTTTCAACCACATTAACCATTTCCCTTAAACAACAATACCCATAATACTTAGAACCCACAATAATAATAATAACAGCAATAATAGTAATACGTGCCTAATCCGTAACACTTCCCCCCCTCAAGAAAGAAAGTTTGAACACAGCGAAAACTTTCTTTGCCGGCAAACTCTTTAAACCAACAAAAGTAAACCCACAACCAAATCATCAATTCCCGTGAGCAACAACAATCAATATTTCCCCAGAAATAAAGCAACAATATTTCACACAACCCACAGAGATTTCCAACGTTAATTCCCTCTGGACAAGGCATCAGCAACGACATTGTCCCTGCCCTTTACATGTTCAATTTCCAAGTGGAACCCCTGCAAAGCCAAACTCCATCTCATCAACATCTGATTTTTACTTTTAGTTTCTTTTGAATGAAGGTCAAGGGGTTGATCAAAAATCCAAAGTCAAGCAAATCGATAGCACTTTTCCCAGGAGGCCGAGCTGAGGGCCAGGTTCCATGGTGGTTGGGTGGTGAGGCCTGGACATATTCACTACATGGACGCCTTTAGGAACGTGGAGTTCACGATTAATCTGTGTAGGAAAGTTCACTACATGGACGCCTTTAGGAACGTGGCATTCACGGTTAATCCGTGTAGGAATCTTGGCTCAGCTGCTCCACAGCATTCAGTGCTTCAACTCTTTCTAACTTTCCTAACAATCACGGTTGGACCACTTGTCACAGTAGTCACCTGAATGGCGGTCTCCTTCTCGGCCACCGCTCTGATAATCCTTCCTTTGGGAGCTGCCATAACTCTGGAAGCCTCCATAATAATATCGATTGCGGCCACCACCTCTACTACTCCGTGGTCCTCCTCTGTAGCCCCCTCGACCCCTAGGAAATGCCTTCCCTACTGTGATGGTCCGACCATCCAACTCCTTGCTATTCAGATCCTTTTCTGCAACTCTGGCGTCCTTTGAGTTTTCAAACGTGACAAAGCCAAACCCTGTTGACTTTTGTGTCTCCCTGTCTTTTATCAGCAGCACTTCCAAAAGCGGTCCATATTTGGTGAAGGCAGACTCCAGAGCATCTTCCTTTGTTTTGAAGTTCAGTCCCCCGACAAAGAGCTTGCCAATATTGCCTCCATCCCTGACGTGCGTGTGCCGACACTTAGTTTCAGGGTATTTCCTCTTCTCTTCAGGGCGCTTCCTACTAGGCTTTTCAACAAACATCGGGTTACCAGAAACTTGGCCACCGGCCAAATCATTCCCGATAACAAAAGATACTCCTTCTACAGGAAGAGTGGCTTGTAAACCGACGGTGACTGGTCCTGACACCAAATCGGACTCCAAATGGATGACATGGAGTGGAGCGCTAACACAGCCACCAATCCCCTGCAAACGAACACTATCACCAGTTTCCGTCTCCTCGGACAATGGCAAGATGCCTTCAAGCATTAAAGATTGATGTGCTCCGGTGTCCCTCAATACCCTAACAGGTCTCCGGTTAGTCGAGGCTCCATCCAGTGACACAAACCCTTCTGAAATAAATGGTTGGTAACCCTTTTGAGGGCGATTTCTCACAATGGCCATTGCATTTGGAGTCGTACGAATCGAACTCCGCTCCTGATTTTCCTTTCCCAGAGCATAACAGTGGGACATCAAGTGTCCAGGTTTATGGCAAAAAGCGCAAGTAGGCCCGGAGGAGAACCTCGTGGTCTGCCAAGGCATGGGGGCGGCGGTCTGCCTCGAGCTCCCCGGACGATAGGTCTGTCTTGGACCCGCAGTCTTCTGATTTCTAGAAGTCGTGGTATCAGAGTGGTCCTCATTTTCATCTCGAGGCCGCCCCCATGAATTTTCGTTCTCCGCCCTTGATGTACCATAGCTCCCCTGGCTAGGGCTGGGCGAGAAGTTCGGTTTGTGGAACCCCATCCTGTGTGTTAAGGCATAGTCATCTGCCATGGTTGCTGCCTCATACAGCTTTGGTACTTTCCTTTCCTCCAGATGAACTTTAATGTCCTCGTGGACACACTGTTGGAATTCCTCCACCAGGATCAATTGTCGCAATAGTTTGAAGTCTTTCCCAACCCCTTTTGAATCACACCACCTATCAAACATGGTTTCTTTCATTCTGGCAAACTCCACATGGGTCTCACTCTCCCTCCTCCTGGCATTCCGGAATTTTTGCCGGTAAGCTTCCGGGACCAATTCATCGGCCTTGAGAATGTTTTTCTTCAAAATCTCATAATCTGCACATTGGTCAATCGGTAAAGCCGAATAAATATCTTGAGCTTTACCCACCAGAACACTTTGCACTAATATGGTCCAGGACCCCTCAGGCCAGTTTAGCAGTTGAGCCACCTTCTCAAAGTGTGAATTTTTTTTTGCTACCTCCTTTTCATTGAAGGGTGGAACCAGCCTCACATGTCTGCCAACATCCCAGGTGTTCTGACTAGTTGTCGAACCAGTGGGCATGGATGGTACCTCTCCTTGTTCTCTCATTACATCCAGCTCCTTGAGTCTAATTTCCTGCTGAAGCGCCATTTCACGGTCCCTTAACTCCCTTTCGGCTTTTCTCTCCTCTGCTTTTTTTCTCCTCTAACCTTTCCTGGAGTTATCTTTCAACTCTCCTTTCCTCTGTTTGTTTCTCTTCTCTTCTCTCTTCTGCTTTCCTTTCCTCTGCTTTTAACCTTTCCTCGAGTTCTCGTTCCACTCTCCTTTCCTCTGCTTTTTTGTCTTCTCACCTTTCCTGGAGTTCTCTTTCCTGTTCTGCTCTTTCCTTTTCTGCTTTCCTTTCCTTTGCTTTTTCCCTTTCCTGGCTCTGTAATTGCATCTCCAGTTTCCGGAGCTCCACATTTTCTTGTTCTTCTGGTAACCAGTCCCAGGCTACCTCTTCCCATGTTCCTAATCCCACCATAGATTGTATTGTAGGAGCTATGCTCCAACGTAAATCGAAAGAATGGACGCGACAAAAAGCTGGAATTCATCCGAGTTTCTTTATTGTGTCAAATCAACTCGGGTACTCTGAAAAGCCCGTTTATCGGGCAGCAATATATATACACATTATCCCGGAGCGTTTGCCTGGGAAAGGCGAGAGGGGGCGTGCTCGGGCGTCCTGGACGAGGCCTGGCAAGTCGAGAGCGGGCATGCCCGGGCGTCCCAGACGAGGCCTGGCAAGTCGAGAGCGGGCATGCCCGGGCGCGCCCGGGCGTCCCGGGAAGGGGGCCTGGCAAGTCGAGAGCGGGCATGCCCGTGCGTCCTGGGCGAGCCCGGCATGGTGATCGCTCCGCGTCCTCGGTAGGTGCAAGGCGATTGTGTATACCCAGTGGTAGCCGCTACACACGTCCCCCCAGAATCGACTTGCACCGGCAGGGTCAATTTAAGGGGGGTCCTGATGACCCGCCCGAAGCGACCCCTGGCGGGTCGTGGGGGGGGGGGGGGGTCCGGTGTGGTGGTGGCTGGTCGAGTGGGGGGCACCGTGGACGGGGGGCGGCCTCGGCGCGGCGGAAGGGCCAACCGTGGCGGTTGGTCAATGTCCACGTGCGCCGGCTTGAGGCGGTCCACCGCAATCCGGTCCGACCTGCCGCGGATGTCGATGACGAACGACTTGTCGTCCCGTTGCAGGACCCGGAAGGGCCCGTCGTACGGCGGCCGGAGTGGCCCCCGATGTGCGTCATGACGCACAAAAACGTACTCCGCTGTGCGAAGCGCTGGGGGGACGTAGGACTGGGGGTCACCGTGGTGGGACATTGGCACGGGGGTAAACCGTCGGGCGGTCTCCTGGAAGTCCGAGCGCTGGTGAGCTGCGGACCAGGGACTGGTAGCGTCGGGCACGAATTCGCCCGGGACGCGTAGCGCCTGGCCGTAGACAAGCTCGGCAGTGGACGCCCGGAGGTCCTCCTTGGGGGCCATGCGGAGGCCCAAAAGGACCCACGGCAGCCGGTCGGCCCAACCGCCATCCTGAAGGCCGGCCATGAGCGCGGCCTTCATGGAGCGGTGGAATCTTTCGCACAACCCGTTGGCTTGGGGGTGGTAGGCCGTAGTACGGTGGAGCTTGACCCCCAGGTTGCGGGCGACCGCGCCCCACAGCTCGGAGGTGAACTGCGGTCCGCGGTCCGACGAGATGTCCGCCGGTGCGCCGAAGCGTGCGACCCAGGTGGCGATGAAAGCCTGCACCACGTCGGCGGTGGTGGTGGAGACGAGGGGAATGGCCTCCGGCCACCTGGTGGTCCTGTCCACCATGGTGAGCAGGTGTGTGAAACCCCGTGATGGGGGGAGGGGGCCCACCAGGTCCACGTTGACGTGGTCGAAACGTCGTTCGGGCACGGTGAAAGGTGCCAGCGTGGCCTGGGTGTGTCGGTGGACCTTGGCCTGTTGGCAGGCTGTGCAGGTGCTGGTCCAATCGCGGACGTCCCGTCGAAGGCCGTGCCAGACGAATCGCGCCGACACCAGCTTCTGGGAAGCTTTCCGGCCCGGGTGGGAAAGGCCGTGGAGGGAGGCGAAGATGCGGCGTTGCCAGGTAACGGGCACGATGGGGCGAGGCTGGCCTTGGGAGACGTCGCAGAGCAGGACAGTGTCCGCGAAGGGGATGTTGGCCAGGCGGAGGCCCGTGTCCGCCGCCCGGAGGGCTTGCACCGTGGTGTCGGTGGTTTGGTCCGCTGCCATAAGCGCGAAGTCCACGCCGAGGTGGACCGCGTTCGCGCTGGCCCGAGAAAGACAGTCGGCCACGGCGTTGTCTTTGCCGGCGACGTGCCGGATGTCCGTGGTAAACTCCGACACGGCGGAGAGGTGGCGCTGTTGGCGGGCCGACCACGGCTCCGTGACCTTGGCCATTGCCTAAACCAACGGCTTGTGGTCGACGAACGCCGTGAAGGGTCAGCCCTCCAGGAGGTGGCGGAAATGGCGAACGGCCAGGTGTAGACTGAGGAGCTCACGGTCAAACGTGCTATATTTGAGCTCGTTCGGCCGGAGTTTCCGGCTGAAAAAAGCGAGTGGCTGCCAAACCCCGTTCACCCATTGCTCATGTACGGCGCCCACCGCGTAGTCGGAGGCATCCGTGGTGAGGGCGATGTTAGCGTTGAGCACCGGGTGAGCGAGCAGTGTTGCGTCGGCGAGGGCCCGCTTTGAGCTTTTAAAGGCCGCGTCCATTGCTGCGGACCAGACGACGTCGTGCTTGGCCGGCTTGCCCCGGAGGGCTTCGTAGAGGGGCCGCATGAGTTGAGCAGCGCGGGGCACGAAGCGGTGATAGAAATTCACCATTCCCAGGAATTCCTGCAGGGCCTTTATGGAGCGGGGACGCGGAAACGTGGTGATGGCCTCGACCTTGGTTGGCAGTGGCACGGCCCCGTTCTTGGTGATGTGGTGGCCCAAAAAATCAACGGCCGTCGTGCCGAAGTGTCATTTGGCCGGGTTGCCGATGAGGCCGTGCTCGCTGAGGCGCCCGAACAGTGTTCGGAGGTGGAGGAGGTGCTCGGCCCGGGACGTGCTGGCGACGAGGATGTCGTCCAGGTAAACGAAGAGGAACGGCAGGTCGCGCAGCACGCCGTCCATCAAGCGCTGGAACGCCTGAGCCGCGTTCTTGAGGCCGAACGGCATTCGCAGGAATTCGAATAAGCCGAACGATGTGATGACGGCCGTTTTTGGGACGTCGGCCGCCCTGACAGGTACCTGGTGATATCCCCGTATTAAATCGATCTTTGAAAAAATGACCCGTCCTGCCAAACGGGCGGAGAAGTCTTGGATGTGCGGGATCGGATACCTGTCGGGGGTAGTAGCGTCGTTAAGGCGGCGGTAGTCGCCACATGGGCGCCAGCCGCCCCCTGGTTTTGGGACGATGTGTAGTGGAAAAGCCCACGCGCTATCGGAGCGCCGCACGATGCCGAGGTGTTCCAAAGCGTCAAACTCGGCTTTGGCCACGGCGAGCTTGGCTGGATCGAGGCGGCGGGCTCTGGCGTAGACAGGCGGGCCCATGGTTGGTATGTGGTGCTCGATCCCATGTCGTACTGCGACGGCCGAAAACGTCGGCCGCGTGAGGGCCGGGAACTCCGTGAGCAGGCGAGCATACTCGTTCGCCGCCGGGAGGGCGCATGCCAGCTCGGTCGGGGCGGAGCTGCTCAATGTGCATGCCAGGGAGCTGAAGGTCTCGGCGTTGATGAGGCGACGCCGTTGGACGTCCACCAGCAGTCCGTGTGCGCAGAGGAAGTCGGCGCCTAGCAGAGCCATGGGCACGCTTGCGGTTACAAAAGTCCAATTAAAGCGTTGGCCGCCGAAGCAGAGGGTGACGTTGCGCGGGCCAAAGGTGCGGATGGCCGATCCATTGGCCGCAACCAAGGAGGGGCCGCAAACCGCGGACTTCCTGTCCTGATCGGAGGCGGGTATGACGCTCAGTTGGGCGCCGGTGTCACACAGGAAGCGCCGTCCGGACGCTTTGTCCGTGATGAAAAGTAAGTTGTCCGTGTGGCCGGCGCTCATGGCTGGTAATGAACGCCGGCCCGGCCGTTTCCCAGCTTGCCGAAGGTGCACGGGGGTCGGCATGTCCGGGCCTTCTGTCCGAACCTGGCATGATAATAACACCATGCCTGGTCAGGTGGAGGCTCCGGTTGTCGTGCTGGAGGTGGTCGGCGCGGCGTAGCGGCCACCAATTGCATCGGCAGTTCGGTCGTCGACCGTGCCGGGTGCTCGGGCGCCATGGGCGTTGCTTCGCACAGCGGTGGGCTCCAGGTCGCTGCTCCAAATGCGTTGGCCTGCCGCGGAGATCTTGTCGGCTTCCCTGGCGAGGGCGCAGGGATCCGTGATTGTCGTGCTTGCCAGGGCGAGGCGTACCGGGCTAGGCAGCTGACGGAGGAACAGCTCCCGGAACAGGAATGCCGGAGAGTGCTCGCCGAGCAGCAAAAGCATGTCGTCCATTCGCTCGGACGGGCGCGTGTCGCCGAGCTCGGGCAGGTCGAGCAGGCGCCGTGCGCGTTCCGCTGATGAGAGGGCGAAAGCATCGAGGAGGAGCTTTTTAATCGCGTCGTATTTGTCCTGCTGGCGGGCTCTCGAGGAGGCTCAGGGCGCGGGCCGCGGTGGCTGAGCTGAGTGCTGCTACCACATGGTGGAAGCGGGTGTCGTCGCCCGTGATGCCTCGCAGGGCGAACAGGGAGTCCGCCTGGGCGAACCAAACCGCCGCGTGAGCCTCCCAGAAGGTAGGCAGTTTGATGGCAACTGCCGTGTCCATGTCGGGTCACCAATGTAGGAGCTATGCTCCAACATAAATCGAAAGAATGGACGCGACAAAAAGCTGGAATTCGTCCGATTTTCTTTATTGTGTCAAATCAACTCGGGTACTCTGTAAAGCCCGTTTATCGGGCAGCAATATATATACTCATTATCCCGGAGCGTTTGCCCGGGAAAGGCGAGAGGGGGCGTGCCTGGGCGTCCTTGACGAGGCCTGACAAGTCGAGAGCGGGCATGCCCGGGCATGCCCGGGCGTCCCGGACGAGGCCTGGCAAGTCGAGAGCGGGCATGCCCGGGCGCGCCTGGGTGTCCCGGACGAGGCCTGGCAAGTCGAGAGCGGGCATGCCCGGGCGTCCTGGGCGAGCCCGGCATGGTGGTCGCCCCGCGTCCTCGGTAGTTGCAAGGCGATTGTGTATACCCAGCGGTAGCCGCTACAGTATCACCATTGTCTGCATCTCTGCCTTCTTCATATTAGTTCGGACCTCCAAGCTAAAATGTTTGGCCAATTTCCAGATGTCCGATTTTACTAACGCTCTGAACTGTGCTTCACTTGGGGTCACTGCAAACTTCTCTGCGTCAAACTCCATGGTGACTATTGTTAACACCTGTTAACCTTCACACAAGAACCCTGGTGTTGGGCTTGCGGCTAGGGTGCCAGCTTAGGATCCTAGGATCCTGGGTTTGAATCCCGGTCGATCGCTGAATTAACGCCAGGGGGGTTGACTCAGCCTGTCATCCTTCCGAGGTCGGCTAATTGAGTACCAGTTCACTGGTAATTCCCTGCTTGTCGTAAAAGGCGACAAAAAGGGTTGGCGGCAGGAAGGGCATCCGGCCGTAAAACATTGCTTCCAAAAGGGGACCAAAAAACAACAACAACCACGGTGCCCAAAAAAGGCCAACCCCCGCTAAGCGGGGAAAAATGGCCTCTAAAAGTTTTTTTTTCTTTTTTCTAACCTTCACACAAGAAATGTTTAAAAAAAAAAATTGTGTTTTTTTTTGGGGGGGGGGGGGGGGGGGGGGGAATTTGGGAATGTTGGAACAAGTTCCAAATTTGGGAATTCTGGGAATGTTAGGGAATTTTATATCCCGGACGCAGACACAATTTCGAGCCCACGAGTCAATTGGACGAGCCCCCAATTTCTGTTACGGGGTCCTCTGCAATCTCCTGGTCTCGGTAACCCCCGAACCCCGAGAGGAGCCCCGGCAGAAAGATATAGATGTTATTCCGTGTCGAAATCAATCACTACTGAAACCATCCATGAAATCCTCAAAGGAAACGATCCAAATCAAAAAGGAAACCACACCAATGGTTATCCAGAAAAGAATATATTAAAAATCACACGGGAATAATACAATACAATATAATACAATAAATATCTTAATAATAATAATAATTCATTTATTTTGTATAGCGCTTTTCATGAAGCCCAAAGGTGCTTTGACAGAGTGCAAAACATAATGCATAACAAAACATGAAAACAACAATTGCAAAAAGACAAGAATCAATAGGGAAATATTTAAAGCAAAAGGAGGGAGAAGGAGAAGTGATAGTCAGGGGTTAAATGCTGTGGGTTGAATGTTGAATGCAGTGCTGAACAGGTGGGTCTTGAGTGATGTTTTGAATGTGGTGAGTGAGGAGGAGTCTCTGATGGTGTGAGGTAGTGAGTTCCAGAGGGTGGGAGCAGCGATGGAGAAGGCCCTGTCCCCCCAGGATCTGAATTTGGTCCGGATGGGGGGGGGGTCAGGAGGTTGGTACCAGCAGAGCGGAGATTGCGGGTGGGAGTGTGTCTGGAGAGGAGGTCAGCCAGGTAGGATGGGGCCAGGTTATGGAGGGCTTTGTAGGTCAAGAGGAGGATTTTGTACTGGATTCTCTGGGAGATGGGGAGCCAGTGAAGCTTGTAAAGGACGGGGGTGATGTGGTCACGGGTCCGGGAATGGGTGAGTAGACGGGCAGCGGAGTTCTGAATGTATTGGAGTTTATTGGTGATTGTTGAGGGTGAACCATAGAGGAGGCTATTGCAGTAGTCCAGACGGTAGGTGATGAAGGCGTGGATGAGGGTTTCTGCAGCCGTGGAGGAGAGGGATGAGCGGAGACGGGCGATGTTTTTCAGGTGAAAGAAGGCTGTGTTTGTGATCTGTTTAGTGTATTTGTCGAAGGAGAGGGTTTGGTCAAAGATGACGCCAAGATTCCGGATGAGAGGGGAGGTGGATACTGGGATACCGTCGATGTTGAGGGCAAAGTTATGGGTGGATTTTGTGAGCGTTTTTGGGCCAATGATGATTATTTCAGGTTTATCACAGTTAAGTTTGAGGAAGTTGATTTGAAGCCAGGATTTTATTTCAGAGATGCAGTTTGTCAGGATAGAGTGGGTGTCGGTGGAGACAGACTTGGTGGAGATGAAAAGCTGGATGTCATCGGCGAAGCAGTGGAATTGGAGACCATGACGGCGGATCAAGTGACCGAGGGGGGACAGGTAAAGGATGAAGAGGAGGGGGCCAAGAACTGAACCTTGGGGGACACCTTGGGGGAGGGGAGCAGTGGGGGATTTGCAGTTATTGATGGAGATGAACTGGCGTCTGTCAGAGAGGTATGATTTAATCCAAGAGAGGGCCTCTAAAAATGGTACCTCTAAAAATCTTAAGATGGTACCACCTTAGGCTTATCTAGTAACGTAACCCCAACTCACGGCCCTCCCAGGAAATGGAACCGAGCCCTCCGCAATGTCTCTATACCCCTCCAAGGCGAAGTTGATGCGCTCCGGCGATCGTTGAACCAATGTCCGATCAAGAGCAACCGAGGCGTAGACGGCCGAAGCGACACAGAAGTCACATGGTCCAACACCCAGCACTCGCAGTAGAAAGGGAAATCTCCAAAGACGCGCGCGTACACATTTGCCGTTCAATCGGTGAACCGCAGGGCAATCTTCAAACGCCGCTTTATTGCACGGCCGTCCCCGGCAAACCACCGGAGGATAAGCCCACCTGACACGACAAAAACCTGTTCCGCTGAAGGTAGCGCGTGGGACGAAATGGCGGACGGCTCTCACTCGAGCCGCGGCCTTGAGGCGAAGATTCTCTGGAATTTCACCCTTGTACCTGGCTTCGCAGGCTTTTCCACAACTCCGGCGATAACACCGATGGCCCGAGATTCCTTGCAAGGACTCAAAGTTCCCTCGCCATGTACGCTCGACCAGGCTAGGTACGGAGCTTTTTCAGCACGCCTTTCCCTCCTCACGACTTCTTCTTCTTCCCTCTTTTCTCTTCCGGGTCATGATCCGATTTCCTGTCTCATTTTTATCATGAGCGCTTTTAACCTTTTAACCACATTATCCATTTCCCTTAAACAACAATACCCATAATACTTAGAGCCCACAATAATAATAATAACAGCAATAATAATAATACGTACCGAATCCATAACACATTTCAAAATTCACCCTTAAATGTGCATCTAACTCAGATTACCCATGCCAAATATTTTTCACATTTTACTAATCTCACCAAAGAAGGATGCTTCTCCATACACATGCCAGCCGAGCATGGCCCATATGCTCGGCTTGTTACAATCTCCAGATTCATCAATCCCATGTTTTTTTTTTCCAAGCCGAAATTCCACAAATCATAACGAAACATCTGTGGAAGATCATTCTCACACCATCACGTTCCACAGATGCCCCAATGGTTGTCCGGTGGGCTATAATCGATCCCTGTCCATGCGGATCGACCCGCGTCCATAGACCAGCACAGCATGGCAGGTCACCACATGTTGGCTGCCCCAGAGTCTCAGGTAGAGGCTGTCAGGCCGCATGCCTTGGCGGTCACCCCATCGGGCCCATGTTGGCCGTCCGCGATGCCGCCTCCAAAGCGTGACCCACATCACCTCCCCCAAGTGGTCCTCATATTACACCATCCTCGGTACCTGAGAAACCATCTCGGACCCCCTGGAGGTCTTCACCCCCAACAGGGTTCGGTGACCCTGCCGGCCTGAGACACCCGCTTGGGCTGTGCCCCAATGGACAAGGGACGCCACACTCCACCAGGCCTCCCGTGGGGCCCAGGTCGTACCATGACACCCGTGGTCGGACCCCACGTCCATATCTCACCAGCCCAGCCCCCCAGCTGGCTGGCATAACCAAATTTCTGAAGGGGCAACTTTTCCCTGAGGCCATCCCCAATGACCTCTCCTGGTCCGAATCCCGCAGCCCGGGGACCAACTCCCTCCATGGCTGTTCCAAATCACATTTCCATTTTCATTTAATTTTAAATTTCCTTTCAACAATTTTTATCTCCTGTGCCAAACCGCAGTTGCAGGTAACAACCCCCTCCTCAAGTTGTTCTGCTCCTCCCTGCAGCTGTTCCAAATTCCCCACGGAACCAAATCCTCCGAGGCTCTATTTCCCAATTCCTCTCCGTCCGAATCCAGCTCGGAGCCAAAGCACACCCCCTGCTGGGTATCCAGTTTCGGAGCCTCTGGTGCCCAATTGTTTTGCATGGTGAGGGTCCCCTTGGTCACTTCAACCTCCTCCTCGGACCGACTCACCTCAACCCTCAACCCCCACACTCCTTTGGGCCTGGTCAACCTCTACCTCAATGCTATTGTCCCAGGTCTCCAGCCGCTGTGTCACATAATTTACATTGTCATCACCAATCATTTCTGCCCCCCACAGGCCTTCCCCAATAAATACCCGGTCCGGTTTCGTTACCCGGACCCCCAATATCTTTACCCCCCTCAGCCAATTCAACCCCCTGTTGGTGTGTTGTGACATCCACTCGGCCCCAATAACCTTCCAGGCCTCTATGCGGCAAACATTCCCCGATTAAATTTTTACACTCCCCATCTACCTGCAGACACTCCCCATCCATCTCCAAATTTCCTCCCCAAACTTCCCCATTTACCTCCAATTCTGTTGCCATTCCCGGCTCCTGGGCCCCGTGCACATCAGTATGGGCTGCACCCTTTTCCATTCCCACCTTGAACTCCCCCCGATTTGCCTCCAATTCTGCCACCCTTGGCTTCTCCTGTGCCCCATGTGAATCATTCTTTTGTTCTTTCTTTATTTCATTCATTCGTTCACATGGGGTTCCCATTTTTTTAGTCTGGGCATCCAGATTGTCCTTAAATCTCCTCATTTCTCCCTTCAATTCCTTTTTCATTCCCCTCATTTCGTCCTTCAATTGTTCACTATCAGCCCTCATTCGCTCCTCCATTCCCTTCATGTTATCATTCTGTTGCTCACTCTGAGCATTAATTCCCCTCATTAATTTTTCATACATGGCCCGGAAATCCATAGGGTCCGTCTCAATAGCGGGGGAGGTTCCATTGCTATTCTCAATTCCCCCAACTACAGTCATGTGAAAAAGTAAGTACACCCCATGTAAAGTTTTGACTTTTTCAACATATTTCAACATACAGCTATTTGATCTTCATTTCAACAATATTGAGAGATAAAGGTGATATAATATAACAAATATCATGAAACATTTACATGTTGTAGTCCATTGTATAATTTAAATAAACATAAACGCAAATTTCGCATGTGGAAAAAGTAAGTACACTCCTACATTTATCACGACTTCAAATACCAAAAATTAGAAACAGGTGCACCAGCTTAGGTTCAAATGATTAGAACATCGTTATAGAGGATCTTGGAGGAACCTGTCTTATTTAAACCTCAGACATTAGTTTGGTTTGCTCTATGTTGTTGAAGTGTGCGGCATCACCATGCCTATGCAAAAGAGCTCTCTGAGGCCTTCAGAAAGAAGGTTAAAGATGCCTTCGAGTCTGTGAAGGGATTTAAAATGATCTCCAAACAATTTGAAATCAATCATTCGACTGTCCGGAAGATCATCTACAAGTGGAGAAGATTCCAAACAACTGCCAACTTGTTCAGGCCAGACCACCCCAGCAAGTTCAGCCCGAGAGCAGACCGCAAGATGCTGAAAGAAGTCTCAAAGAACCCCAGAATGTCATCACCAGACCTACAGGTAGCTCTTGCCACTGTTGATGTCAAAGTGCACGAGTCTACCATGAGAAAGAGGCTGCACAAATTTGACCTCCATGGGAGGTGTGCCAGTAGTAAACCTTTGCTGTCCAGAAAGAACAGCAGGGCAAGACTAAAGTTTGCCAATGAACACCAAGGCAAAGACCAGCACTTTTGGAACAATGTGCTCTGAACAGATGAGTCAAAGGTAGAGTTATTTGGCCACAGTACCAGAAGACATGTTTGGCGAAAACCTAAGACAGCATTTGACCACAAGAACCTGATACCAACTGTAAAGCATGGTGGTGGAAATATTATGGTTTGGGGCAGCTTTGCTGCATCAGGGCCTGGGCAGCTCACCATCATGGAATCCACGATGAATTCTTCATTGTACCAGAGGGTGCTTGAGGATAATGTGATGCCATCTGTCGGAAAGTTTAAGCTCAACCGAAGGTGGACCTTGCAACACCAGTAAATCCACAAAGGAATGGCTGAAAAGAAAGAAATGGAGGGTTCTGGAATGGCCAAGTCAAAGCCCGGATCTAAATCCCATCCAGATGTTGTGGGGGGCTTTGAAACGAGCTGTGCATGCAAGAAACCCCTCAAACATCGCACGGGTGAAAGAATTCTGCACGGAGTGGGCAAAAATTTCTCCCAGTCGATGTCAGAGACTGGTAGATAGTTATAAGAAACGCCAACTTGAGGTTGTTTCTGCCAAAGGGGGCAATACCACCTATTCGAGCCAAGGGTGTACTTACTTTTTCCACATGCGAAATTTGCATTTATGTTTATTTAAATTATGCAATGGACTACAAAATGTAAATGTTTCTTGATATTTGTTATATTATATCACCTTTATCTGTCAATAATGTTGAAATGAAGATCAAATATCTGTATGTTGAAATATGTTGAAAAAGTCAAAACTTTACATGGGGTGTACTTACTTTTTCACGTGACTGTATATTCGGTTCACTTCCAAGGCTCTCCGCACCTTCCATCCTTTCCCCCTCCATTGCATGTCCCTCCTCCATCCGTCAAGAGGAGGTTGCCTCCCGCACGTATTTTACCACAGAAAATTTTAAATTTAATGACGCACCGCTGGCGAGCGACACGCATGCCCAATCGACTATACGAATTTTTCGCCTCGACTATAAAAAAAATTCTTCCGAATTCTCCTCACTCTTGATCCCAGTTATACTGTAGGGTTCAATCCCACTCCTTGACAGCAGTTGTCGCGTGATTCCCCTTGGTTAATACCGGAAAATCACAGATAGCCATCGAGCTTACTTGAGGTGTTCAGGTCAATGGCGGATTTCTATGCAAGCGCAGGAGGAAGAAAGAAAAGAAGAAGAAGCGGCGAGATTTACCTCACGGTCCCGAGTGCAGGCGTCTTCAACCTGCGAAAAGTGACTCACAAACGAAGACGGAATTATGTAGAAAAATTAACGATTTATTATTCGGAACACGAGAACAATGGATGGGCCGGTAAAAACTAAACCCCTATAATGGAGCGCTCCCACACGGACTTCAAATGCAAGACAATGGAAGGATGAATAAAATAAACCGTTGTGCTTGTGGATGCGTCTTATCTCTGTCTCTAGACAGGTCGGTCAGGCTCCGTCCGACTTGGCTCTGGTGTTGGCGCGAAGCAGGCCTCCCCATGCCCCTGTTCACCAGGCTTTGATGCGCCCTTGTTCACGCTCCGTCAGGCCTCACCGAGCGCCTCGCTCGCATCGGTCTCTCACGCTCCAGCAGCAAGCTTTGCTTGCACGTGAACGCCAGGGAGGAGAATTGACGGCACTCCAATGTTTCCCCAATGTCCCTCATAACGCAGGCAATTTGCGGATCGCAAAGGAAACTCGGGGCAGGCAGGAAGTCCAAGAACGAGAGAGAAAGGCAAGGGCAGAAGGGAGGTCCAGGCAGGAAGGAAGCCAAAATGGGAAGAGAAAATGTTGACCAGTCAGTGGTTTTACCGGCCATAGTGTGACGTCAGCGTTATCTCCACCAATGGCCGCATCACTTCTATCTTCCTTCCACCGATCCGTGGCCAGCTTCTTACCCCATGGTGTGATCTTCCCATCAAAACCCTTTTGACCAATCACGCACGAAGTGGGCATGGCCTCAGCCTGCCTTGCACGATGTGTGTTGCTATACCAGGTGGTGATGTGGCTGGCTGGGGCCCCATCGGCGGTGCCCCGAACTGTCTTCCTGCTTGTTCTTCCTGTAAGTCTTATTGTGGTGGAGGGGATTTAGTTAATCTGGGGCTCTAATGGGGCTAACTAATGTATGTGATGTGTTGCCATATGGGACAAATGGGTGATCACAGAGGGGACGACACACCAGGGAATTAGCATAAACCCTAGAACTAGAACTTTGAATGGTTCGGTGGATGTGCGGAGTATCGTTGAGAGAGAGGAAGACAAATGATGAATTGCGAAAAATGATGGGAATATTCCCAAATATTCCTACAGGTCGCACAAGATCTGCCAGCAACCCTCTGATGGTTAAACTGCCGAAATCTCGGCTCTCTGCTCACTTTCACTCTTTCATTCCTCTTTTCTCCCGCCTCTGGAACAAACTCCCTCACTCCCTTCAATCCCACTCCTCCCTCCAGGTCTTTAAAACAGCTGTTCACCACCATCTCTTATCTTCCCCCATCCAAAACCTTGATCTTTTCTACCCCCGCTAATTCACCCCAGATCCACCTTGTTTGAAATTCCAACTTCTTTCCTGGAAGTCCTGGCAGTGTCCATATGTTTTATACCTCTCCCACCCCCCCCCCCCTTCCTATGCCCCCTCCCAAAGCCCTCGCCCTCTCTCAGATCTCTCGATGTCTCCATGTCTCTCGGTCCCTGCTCTCAAATGTTGTGTTTGTGTTCTTCCCCGTCTCTCCCCATCTTGTCTACCGCTCCCGATGTTATATGTTTTATGTGTCGGTTTGTCTTTCTGTGTGATTAATGTTCGCTCTTTCACGAGCCTCGATCTTATATCCAAAAAAAAAACAAACATCTATTTAACATGCCCCATTCCTCGTAATGGGGACGAAGATACACCTTAATCCGAACAAACCGCCTAAACAGAACTTATTACAGGTGAGGCTCTCTTGCACGACAATCGAAGCATGATACATATGCAGATCTACCCAGATCTATATATCCCACTATCCCCACCGACATAACAATATATATTTGAACCTTGTGCTGGTTAAATGTATGATGTTTGTGAGTGCTAGATCAATGAAATGAAATTGCGAATGCAAAAGAATGGGACATTGCGCATGTGCTCATTAGGGGTAACTTGTTGATAAATGATGTTGGTTTATGCAGTTTAAACATGAAAGAATTGAACACTGTTCATGTAACTTCTCTTTAACACTGATTAATAAAGCAATTAAAAAAAATTCACATTAGGCTCAAAGAGGAGTTTGTACATGTATCACTTGCAGGACAAAGACATTAGTAGACACCAACATATTTTGACATAGGGCTGACAGGATGGCTTAAACATACGCACACTCTGTCTCTAAGCCATCCAGCCTGGGTTTGAATCCCGATCCAGTTATGATTTGCCATCGTGGTGTTTCACGGGGAAGGTGAGGCATAAATTGCATGCCACCCCACACCCCTGTCAACCTCACAATAACGTGGGAATAATTGTGGCAGTTAAAGAATAAGGAGTCCATACTTTGACATGAATTACATGAGGAGACAATGGACTCTTAATGTAGAAAAAAAATAACAGACATTGTATGTGGGATTATATCCTGGATTCTCTGCATCATGGGTTTGGGGTTCTGGTGGGAAAATGAACAAGTGATCTTTTTTGGTGTTCTCATCTGACTTCCTGGTTCGTGATATTGAAGACATTTTGTTGTTAAAAGGTGGTGGTAGACTTCACCTCAATGGCATATGTTTACCTGTGAGTTAATGCACACCTCACAATTAAAACTACATGGTATTTATAGCATACTTACCCCATGCAGTAAACTTGATACGTCTACTCTTCTGTTTTTTTAAGGGTTTTTTTTTCCTTGATCCAATAGGACATCATAAATTATGACATTTTGACCGATGACATCATAAATTTACATTCTCCAATATAATAGTTGGGTAGATCACACTCAATAAATTTCAGACTAATCGGACTAAGCATTGTACTTGTCGAATTATGACGTCATAATTAAGGCACCGATGATGTTAGTCATTGTTATTAAGTCATTGTTAACAACATTTATTCCCCATGCAGAGGCAGAGTTCTTTAAAATTAGGCACGTTTAATTTTTTTCTATGGAGCGGTTTTGGAGATATAGAGGTGCACTGTTTTTCGGTTTTTCCAAGATGGCGCCTGTACCATGTGACATATGACGTCATTAAAAAAATTCTACAAGAGCAGGTGATCCAATGGTGAAAATTCTGTGTCCATTGGACCAACAGTTGCAAAGAGAAAAAAAAAATCATACTGATTGGATCACCGGTGGAGTTTGGGGAGCGGAAGGGGGAGGGGGGGCAATGACCCCACCTTAATTTTATTGAGTAGATTACAATTAAGATAAAAATTGTTGCCTTGCTCACTGATGTCTTGCTCATTGTTACCTTGCTCATTGTTACCTTGCTCATTGTTACCTTGTTCATTGTTGCCTTGCTCATTGTTACCTTGCTCACTGATGTCTTGCTCTTTGTTGCCTTGCTCATTGTTACCTTGCTCATTGTTACCTTGCTCCTTGTTGCCTTGCTCATTGTTGCCTTGTTCATTGCTGCCTTGCTCACTGATGTCTTGCTCATTGTGGCGTTGCTCATTGTTACCTTGTTCATTGTTACCTTGCTCATTGTTACTTTGCTCATTGTTGCCTTGTTCATTGTTGCCTTGTTCATTGTTGCCTTGTTCATTGTTGCCCTGTTCATTGCATTGCTCATTGCTGCCTTGTTTATTGTTGCCTTGTTCATTGTTGCCTTGTCCATTGTTGCCTTGCTCATTGTTGCCTTGTCCATTGTTGCCTTGTTCATTGTTGCCTTGTTCATTGTTGCCTTGTTCATTGTTGCCTTGTTCATTGTTGCCTTGTTCATTGTTGCCCTGTTCATTGCATTGCTCATTGCTGCCTTGTTTATTGTTGCCTTGTTCATTGTTGCCTTGTCCATTGTTGCCTTGCTCATTGTTGTCTTGCTCATTGTTGTCTTGCTCATTGCTGCCTTTGCTCATTGCTGCCTTGCTCATTGTTGCCTTGTTCATTGTTGCCTTGTTCATTGTTGCCTTGTTCATTGTTGCCGTGTTCATTGTTGCCCTGTTCATTGCATTGCTCATTGCTGCCTTGTTTATTGTTGCCTTGTTCATTGTTGCCTTGCTCATTGTTGTCTTGCTCATTGTTGTCTTGCTCATTGTCGTCTTGCTCATTGTCGCCTTGCCCATTGTCGCCTTGCTCATTGTCGCCTTGCTCATTGTCGCCTTGTTCATTGTTGCCTTGTTCATTGTTGCCTTGTTCATTGTTGCCTTGTTCATTGTTGCCCTGTTCATTGCCTTGCTCATTGCTGCCTTGTTCATTGTTGCCTTGTTCATTGTTGCCCTGTTCATTGCCTTGCTCATTGTTGCCTTGTTCATTGTTGCCCTGTTCATTGTTGCCTTGCTCATCATTGCCTTGCTCATCGTTGCCTTGCTCATTGTTGCCTTGTTTATTGTTGCCTTGTTCATTGTTGCCTTGATCATTGTTGCCTTGGTCACTGATGTCTTGCTCATTGGCGTCTTGCTAATTGTTGACTTGGTCACTGATGTCTTGCTCATTGTAGTCTTGCTCATCATTGCCTTGCTCATCGTTGCCTTGCTCATTGTTGCCTTGTTTATTGTTGCCTTGCTCATTTTTGCCTTGTTCATTGTCGCCCTGTTCATTGTTGCCTTGCTCATCATTGCCTTGTTCATTGTTGCCCTGTTCATTGCCTTGCTCATTGTTGCCTTGCTCATTGTTGCCTTGTTTATTGTTGCCTTGTTCATTGTTGCCTTGTTCATTGTTGCCTTGTTCATTGTTGCCTTGCTCATTGTTGCCTTGCTCATCGTTGCCTTGCTCATTGTTGCCTTGTTTATTGTTGCCTTGTTCATTGTTGCCTTGTTCATTGTTGCCTTGCTCATTGTTGCCTGGCTCATTGTCGTCTTGCTCATTCTTGCCTTGCTCATTGTTACCTTGTTCATTGTTGCCTTGTTTATTGTTGCCTTGTTCATTGGTGCCTTGTTCATTGTTGCCTTGTTCATTGTTGCCTTGTTCATTGTTGCCTTGTTCATTGTTGCCTTGCTCACTGATGTCTTGCTCATTGTTGCCTTGCTCATTGTTGCCTTGATCATTGTTGCCTTGGTCACTGATGTCTTGCTAATTGGCATCTTGCTCATTGGCGTCTTGCTAATTGTTGACTTGGTCACTGATGTCTTGCTCATTGTTGTCTTTCTCATTGTTGCCTTGGTCACTGATGTTTTACTCATTGTTGCCTTGTTCATTGTTGCCTTGTTCATTGATAAATCTGAAATAATCATCATTGGCCCAAAAACGCTCACAAAATCCACCCATAACTTTGAACTCAACATCGTCGGTATCCCAGTATCCACCTCCCCTCTCATCCGGAATCTTGGCGTCATCTTTGACCAAACCCTCTCCTTCGACAAATACACTAAACAGATCACAAAGACAGCCTTCTTTCACCTGAAAAACATCGCCCGTCTCCGCTCATCCCTCTACTCCACGGCTGCAGAAACCCTCATCCATGCCTTCATCACCTCCCGTCTGGACTACTGCAATAGCCTCCTCTATGGTTCACCCTCAACAATCACCAATAAACTCCAATACATTCAGAACTCCGCTGCCCGTCTACTCACCCATTCCCGGACCCGTGACCACATCAGCCCTGTCCTTTACAAGCTTCACTGGCTCCCCATCTCTCAGAGAATCCAGTACAAAATCCTCCTCTTGACCTACAAAGCCCTCCATAACCTGGCCCCATCCTACCTGGCTGACCTCCTCTCCAGACACACTCCCACCCGCAACCTCCGCTCTGCTGGTACCACCCTCCTGACCCCCCCCCCCCCCCCATCCAGACCAAATTCAGATCCTGGGGTGACAAGGCCTTCTCCATCGCTGCTCCCACCCTCTGGAACTCACTACCTCACACCATCAGAGACTCCTCCTCACTCACCACATTCAAAACATCACTCAAGACCCACCTGTTCAGCACTGCATTCAACATTCAACCCACAGCATTTAACCCCTGACTATCACTTCTCCTTCTCCCTCCTTTTGCTTTAAATATTTCCCTATTGATTCTTGTCTTTTTGCAATTGTTGTTTTCATGTTTTGTTATGCATTATGTTTTGCACTCTGTCAAAGTGCCTTTGGGCTTCATGAAAAGTGCTATACAAAATAAATGAATTATTATTATTATTATTGTTGCTTGCCTTGTTGATTGTTGCCTTGCTCATTGTTGCCTTGTTCATTGTTGCCTTGTTCATTGTTGCCTTGTTCATTGTTGCCTTGTTCATTGTTGCCTTGATCATTGTTGCCTTGGTAACTGATGTCTTGCTCATTGGCGTCTTGCTAATTGTTGACTTGGTCACTGATGTCTTGCTCATTGTCATCTTGCTCATTGTTGCCTTGGTCACTGATGTTTTACTCATTGTTGCCTTGCTCATTTTTGCCTTGTTCATTGTTGCCCTGTTCATTGTTGCCTTGCTCATCATTGCCTTGCTCAGCGTTGCCTTGCTCATTGCTACCTTGTTTATTGTTGCCTTGCTCATCATTGCCTTGCTCATCGTTGCCTTGCTCATTGTTGCCGAGCTCATTGTCGTCTTGCTCATTCTTGCCTTGCTCATTGTTACCTTGTTCATTGTTTCCTTGTTCATTGTTGCCTTGCTCATTGTTGCCTTGTTCATTATTGCCTTCTTCATTGTTGCCTTGTTCATTGTAGCCCTGTTCATTGCCTTGCTCATTGTTGCCTTGTTCATTGTTGCCCTGTTCATAGCCTTGTTTAGTGTTGCCTTGTTCATTGTTGCCTTGCTCATTGTTGCCTTGCTCATTGTTGCCTTGTTCATTGTTGCCTTGCTCCTTGTTGCCTTGTTCATTGTTGCCTGGCTCATTGTCGTCTTGCTCATTGTTGCCTTGCTCATTGTCGTCTTGTTCATTGTCATCTTGTTCATTGTTGCCTTGCTCATTGTTTACTTTTTCATTGTTGCCTTGTTCATTGTTGCCCTGTTCATTGCCTTGCTCATTGTTGCTTTGTTCATTGTTGCCTTGTTCATTGTTGCTTTGTTCATTGTTGCCTTGTTCATTGTTGCCTTGTTCATTGTTGTCTTGTTTTTTGTTGCCTTGATCATTGTTGCCTTGCTCATTGTTATCTTGTTCATTGTTGCCTTGTTCATTGTTGCCTTGCTCATTGTTGCCTTGTTCATTGTTGCCCTGTTCATTGCCTTGCTCATTGTTGCTTTGTTCATTGTTGCCTTGTTCATTGTTGCCTTGTTCATTGTTGCCTTGTTCATTGTTGCCTTGATCATTGTTGCCTTGATCATTGTTGCCTTGGTCACTGATGTCTTGCTCATTGTTGCCTTGCTCATTGTCGTTTTGCTCATTGTTGCCTTGCTCATTGTTGCCTTGTTCATTGTTGCCCTGTTCATTGCCCTGCTCATTGTTGTTTTGTTCATTGTTGCCTTGTTCATTGTTGCCTTGTTCATTGTTGCCTTGATCATTGTTGCCTTGGTCAATGATGTCTTGCTCATTGGCGTCTTGCTAATTGTTGACTTGGTCACTGATGTCTTGCTCATTGTCGTCTTGCTCATTGTTGCCTTGGTCACTGATGTTTTACTCATTGTTGCCTTGCTCATTGTTGCCTTGTTCATTGTTGCCTTGTTCATTGTTGCCCTGTTCATTGTTGCCCTGTTCATTTTTGCCCTGTTCATTGTTGCCTTGCTCATCATTGCCTTGCTCATCGTTGCCTTGCTCATTGTTGCCTTGTTTATTGTTGCCTTGCTCATTGTTTCCTTGCTCATTGTTGCCTTGTTCATTGTTGCCCTGTTCATTGTTGCCTTGTTCATTGTTGCCTTGTTCATTGTTGCCTTGTTCATTGTTGCCTTGTTCATTGTTGCCTTGTTCATTGTTGTTCATTGTTGCTTGCCTTGTTCATTGTTGCCTTGCTCATTGTTGCCTTGTTCATTGTTGCCTTGTTCATTGTTGCCTTGTTCATTGTTGCTTGCCTTGTTCATTGTTGCTTGCCTTGCTCATTGTTGCCTTGCTCATTGTTGCCTTGCTCATTGTTGCCTTGCTCATTGTTGCCTTGTTCATTGTTGCCTTGATCATTGTTGCCTTGGCAACTGATGTCTTGCTCATTGGCGTCTTGCTAATTGTTGACTTGGTCACTGATGTCTTGCTCATTGTCATCTTGCTCATTGTTGCCTTGGTCACTGATGTTTTACTCATTGTTGCCTTGCTCATTTTTGCCTTGTTCATTGTTGCCCTGTTCATTGTTGCCTTGCTCATCGTTGCCTTGCTCATCGTTGCCTTGATCATTGTTGCCTTGTTTATTGTTGCCTTGTTCATTGTTTCCTTGTTCATTGTTGCCTTGCTCATTATTGCCTTGTTTATTGTTGCCTTGTTCATTGTTGCCCTGTTCATTGCCTTGCTCATTGTTGCCTTGTTTATTGTTGCCTTGTTCATTGTTGCCTTGTTCATTGTTGCCTTGTTCATTGTTGCCTTGCTCATCGTTGCCTTGCTTATTGTTGCCTTGTTTATTGTTGCCTTGTTCATTGTTGCCTTGTTCATTGTTGCCTTGCTCATTGTTGCCTGGCTCATTGTCGTCTTGCTCATTCTTGCCTTGCTCATTGGTACCTTGTTCATTGTTGCTTTGTTTATTGTTGCCTTGTTCATTGTTGCCTTATTCATTGTTGCCTTGCTCATTGTTGCCTTGTTCATTGTTGCCTTGTTCATTGTTTCCTTGCTCACTGATGTCTTGCTCACTGATGTCTTGCTCATTGTTGCCTTGCTCATTGTTGCCTTGGTCACTGATGTCTTGCTAATTGGCATCTTGCTCATTGGCGTCTTGCTAATTGTTGACTTGGTCACTGATGTCTTGCTCATTGTTGTCTTTCTCATTGTTGCCTTGGTCACTGATGTTTTACTCATTGTTGCCTTGCTCATTTTTGCCTTGTTCATTGTTGCCCTGTTCATTGTTGCCTTGCTCATCATTGCCTTGTTCATTGTTGCCTTGCTCATTGCTACCTTGTTTATTGTGGCCTTGTTCATTGTTGCCTTGTTCATTGTTGCCTTGTTCATTGTTGCCTTGTTCATTGTTGCCTTGCTCATTGTTGCCTGGCTCATTGTCGTCTTGCTCATTCTTGCCTTGCTCATTGGTACCTTGTTCATTGTTGCCTTGTTTATTGTTGCCTTGTTCATTGTTGCCTTATTCATTGTTGCCTTGTTCATTGTTGCCTTGTTCATTGTTGCCTTGCTCATTGTTACCTTGCTCATTGTTACCTTGCTCATTGTTACCTTGTTCATTGTTGCCTTGCTCATTGTTACCTTGCTCACTGATGTGACGCCGGGCCACGGCCGGGCTCTTTGTTGCCTTGCTCATTGTTGCCTTGTTTATTGTTGCCTTGTTCATTGTTGCCTTGCTCATTGTTGCCTTGTTCATTGTTGCCTTGCTCCTTGTTGCCTTGTTCATTGTTGCCTGGCTCATTGTTGTCTTGCTCATTGTTGCCTGGCTCATTGTCGTCTTGTTCATTGTCGTCTTGTTCATTGTTGCCTTGCTCATTGTTGCCTTGTTCATTGTTGCCTTGTTCATTGTTGCCCTGTTTATTGCCTTGCTCATTGTTGCTTTGTTCATTGTTTCCTTGCTCATTGTTGCCTTGTTCATTGTTGCCTTGTTCATTGTTGCTTTGTTCATTGTTGCCTTGTTCATTGTTGCCTTGTTCATTGTTGCCTTGTTCATTGTTGCCTTGTTCATTGTTGCCTTGATCATTGTTGCCTTGCTCATTGTTACCTTGTTCATTGTTGCCTTGTTCATTGTTGCCATGCTCATTGTTGCCTTGGTCATTGTTGCCTTGTTCATTGTTGCCCTGTTAATTGTTGCCTTGCTCATCATTGCCTTGCTCATCGTTGCCTTGCTCATTGCTACCTTGTTTATTGTTGCCTTGCTCATCATTGCCTTGCTCATCGTTGCCTTGCTCATTGTTGCCTTGTTTATTGTTGCCTTGTTCGTTGTTGCCTTGCTCATTGTTGCCTTGCTCATTGTTGCCTTGGTCATTGTTGCCTTGTTCATTGTTGCCCTGTTCATTGTTGCCTTGTTCATTGTTGCCTTGTTCATTGTTGCCTTGCTCATTGTTGCCTTGGTCATTGTTGCCTTGTTCATTGTTGCCCTGTTCATTGTTGCCTTGCTCATCATTGCCTTGCTCATCGTTGCCTTGCTCATTACTACCTTGTTTATTGTTGCCTTGCTCATCATTGCCTTGCTCATCGTTGCCTTGCTCATCGTTGCCTTGCTCATTGTTGCCTTGTTTATTGTTGCCTTGTTCATTGTTGCCTTGCTCATTGTTGCCTAGCTCATTGTCGAAGACTGAAGCTGAAAGGCACCTGGTTTTTTAGTAACACGTCTTCGGTTAGTGCTGGTGTTGCTTTCTATATATCTGCACATCTTCCCGTCTCCTCTCTTGTTTTTAAAGAAATTGTACCGGGATATCTCGCTTCCATTGAATTTTTATATCACCACCAGCAGATGGTAATTGTCAATGTTTATGCCCCAAGTGACAGCACAGCCAGGATGGCTTTCTTCACCGAATCCTTTACCTTCCTTAATCATCTTGCCCCTGATACCCTTTTGTGCTTAGGTGGTGATTTTAATTGCACATTAGACCCAGCCAAAGATCGGAACAGCCCTGAACCCCATCCAGCTAGTGCTTGGCCTCTGTCTACGCTTCTGTCTCGGAACGACCTTGGTGATGTTTGGCGACTGCAGCACGGGAACAGTCAACAATTTACTTGGTGTCGTTGCCTGCTAAACAACTTGTCGCTTGCAAGGCTTGATAAATTTTATATCAGCCTCTCCTTTATAAACCTTGTTCGTTTTACTGATATTACTCCTTCCGGGTTTTCTGACCATTTTTTAATTAAAATGCGTCTTTCTTTCCCTAGCCCTCAGAGACATACTTCTCATTGGTCTTTTAATATTTCTCTTTTAAATGATCCCTTTTTTAAACTATCCTTTAAAAATTTCTGGCTTCGGATTCTAGAATCGCGGAATGATTTCACCAATCTTTGCCTATGGTGGGATTATGTAAAGGCACAAATCCGAGTCTTCTCCCAGTAATACAGTAATAATGTTATATGCAAAGTTTACACATGCAAAGCAAGCCAGGATATGCATTTTAAAGAAAGAAATTCTTGACCTGCAGGAAAACGCGACTAACATTGATGAGGAGGTACGATGCCATCGGCTTCATGAGAAACAAGCCCTACTGAATGTTTTAACTAAAGATGATGCTCTCGGGGCGCTAACACGACTTCGAGTAAAAGGTTTATCTACCTCAGAAACGTGTTGTAAAGATTTCTTTAGCTTTGAAAAAGCCGCAAAATCTAATAGATTGTTGCTAAGCTTACGTTCAAGTGACGGACAAATTATTGAGGAGAATGCTCAGTTGAAGTGTCTTATCAGAGACTTCTTTAAGAACGTTTTTACTGCAAACGAAAGTAATGATCAAGAAATGTTTGATTTTACCCAAAATCTACCACGATTACAAGAATCACAGCAGCGCTCTCTAGAACAAGATTTTACAGTGGGTGAACTTTTAACAGCTCTTAATAGCCTTAATGATAATAAAGCGCCTGGCTTTGATGGCTTACCCATGGAATTTTATAAAGCATTCTGGGACTTGCTCGGTCCGACACTTTTAGATGTTTTTAAGTATAGTTCACAAGAGGGTGTGTTACCTCTAAGTTGTCGCCGTGCAATTGTGTGCCTTATCCCAAAGAAAGGAGACTTACAGTCTTTACAAAATTGGTGGCCTATCTCTCTGCTTTGTGTGGATTACAAAATTCTTTCCAAAGTCCTTGTAAACCGCATAAAGCCCCTGCTTAGTTTTTTAATACATTTTGATCAATCCTTTTGTATTTTTAATCGGTCGATTCATGACAATATTTTTTTAATTCGGGACTTGTGGGATGTCTGTGCTGCACAAAAACAGAATGCTGGCCTAGTTTTACTTGACCAGGAGAAAGCATTTGACACTATTAGCCATGAATATGTTTTTCATACCCTAAAACAGTTTGGTTTTGGGGCAGCCTTTATTTCTCACGTTTCATTGCTGTACAATCATGTTTTTAGCATCATTAAAGTCATCAACAGTTTATGTGCACCACTAACGGTTGAAAGAGGAGTCCGCCAAGGGTGTCCTTTATCGGGCATTCTCTACTCCCTCTGCATTGAACCTCTACTAATCCGCCTTCGTGCTAGTTTACCAGGTTTTCCTGTGTTGCCAACTGAAAGGCCAATTGTCACCTCAGCACATGCTGATGATGTGTGTGTTGTGGTGCGTAGCAGTGATGATGTCACCATGCTACTAAATAATCTGGAAAATGTTTCCTCGGCATGTACAACTGCAATCAATTGGAACAAATGCAAAGCTTTATGGATTGGCCATCCCCCCGCTGTTGGTTTGCCTTGTCTTCCCAGAGGCCTGCAGTGGGAGAAGGAAGGCATCCTTTATCTGGATGTGTACATTGGCACTCCAGCGTTCATTACAAATAACTGGGTTAACACAGTTAATGAAATTGATAATAGGCTAGAGAAGTGGAGAGGAATATTATCTACATTGTCGTACAGAGGACGTGCCCTAGTGATTAACAATGTAGTGGCTTCCTTGTGGCATAAGATGATTGCTTTGCACCCTCCTGAAGCACTGCTGCTGACACTCCAGAAACACCTACTGGATTTCTTCTGGGGTGGCAAGCATTGGGTCAAGCCTGAAGTCCTCTACCTTCCATTGGCAGAAGGTGGCCATGGCCTCATTGACATTGTCAGCCGACTAATGGCTTTTCGAGTCGCCACTGTTCACCGTTTTCTTTTTTTCACTTCACTGCCGTGGCGGCTCACTGCCAACTACCTGTTGAAAATGGCTGGCATGCTAGATTTCAACAAGGAACTTTTTCTCATGGACCTGCAATATGTTGACATCTCCCCATTGCCTCCTTTCTACCAAGACCTGCTGCAAGCCTGGCAGCCTCTCGTGGTGCACCGAGATATGGCTCATTACAACACCACCAACTTCCTCGATGAGCCTATCTTTTACAATGCACTCTTTCCCAACATACTTCGATCACGTGCCTTTGTGCAATGTTTCACAAGTTCTGGTGTGCATGTCATACGAGACCTGCGGGATAACCGGAATGAAACTTGGCACTCAGCACGACATATTGCAACCGCTGTTGGAATGCGCTCTGTAATAGCTGTCTCCCAGCTCATTCAAGAAGTGCTGCATACCTTCAGAGGACTGGGTCTTCATTTTGATGCCAACAACAGTGACCCTGCAATGCATGTTCTCTCCCTTCATCAGGTGCAAATATCATCGGCTGCATTAACAGAATCTGTGTGCCTGTCTTCCTCTCCACTTCCTAGCGCTGAAAAAAGTGCCTGTACCACCTCTGTGTTGCCATTCGGCATCCTTACGTATGCAAGGATAGGTTTGGATCCCGATGGACAGGGATGTTACCGCCGGCCCCCCCCCCCCCCCTTGCCCACAATGGGCCACCATGTATGCTCCACCAATTGTAAAACGGACTGGTGATATCTCTTGGAGAATTGTACATATAATTTTACCTACCAATGTTTTATTACACCGTTTTAGTGTTTTAAATTCTATTTCATGCCCCTTTTGTATGGCCTCTGAAGATTTACATCATGCCTATGTTGACTGTGCAAGGCTGACCCCACTTTTTATTTTGTTGTCACAATTGTGCTGCCATATGAATGTTTATTTTTCTTTACGTATGTTTATTTTTGGTTTGCCATTGAATCCTAATAATGCTGCCGTATCTATGCTCACCATTTTTTTAATAGCTGAAGGGAAGCCAGGAATTTATAAAACAAGGAAAGCTAAACTTCTTGCCAACCCTGATGCTGGCTACAATGTTTTAACAGTTTTTAAGGCCCTTACCATGGCCAGGCTACGTGCAGAGTTTTATTTTCACCAAAACGTAAATAATTTAGATCTTTTTAAGCAACAATGGTGTTACAAGAACGCACTGTGTAAAGTAGTCAACAATGATCTCACCTTTTCTTTTTAAATGTGCACTTGTATTATTTCATGCTTCATTATTTTAACTTCCTTTTATGATTGCTGTTTGTTGGAAAAGTCTAGCTGTTGTTTTCTATCCTTGCTTAAATAAAGGTATACAAAAGTCAAAGTCTCTCTCTCTCTCTCTCTCTCTCTCTCTCTCTCTCTCTCTCTCTCTCTTTCTCTTTCTCTTTCTCTTTCTCTTTCTCTTTCTCTTTCTCTTTCTCTTTCTCTTTCTCTTTCTCTTTCTCCCTCTTCCTCTTTCATTTTCTCCATCACTCTTCCTCCCCCACTCTCACTCTTTCTCCCCCTCGGTCCACCACCCTCTCTCTCTCCCTCTCTTGTTTCCTTCTCTCTCCCTTCTGTCTCTGTCCCCCTCATTCTCTTCTCTCCCTTCTCCTTATCCTCTCCCACCTCCCTCACTCCCCTTCCTTCTTGCCCCTCCTCCTCACTCTCGCCTTATCACGATCTCCCCTCCCTCTTCCCGAGCCCTTCTTCCTCTCTCCCCATCCCCCCCTCTCTTATCCGTCTCACTCACCTCCTCTCTCTGTCTCACTCACCTCCTCTCTCTGTCTCACTCACCTCCTCTCTCTGTCCTTCTCCCTCCTCCATCTCTCTGTCCCCTTTCTCTCTTGCGTCCTTTCTCTCTCAGTCCCCCCCCCCCCCCTTTGTTTCTCTCTCTCATTCTCTCTCTCACTCTCTCTCTCTCTCTCTCTCTCTCTCATTCTCTCTCACTCTCTCTCTCTCTCTTTCTCTTTCTCTTTCTCTCTCTCACTCTCACTCTCACTCTCACTCTCACTCTCACTCTCTCTCTCTCTCTCTCTCTCTCTCTCTCTCTCTCTCACTCTTTCTCTCTCACTCTTTCTCTCTCACGCTCTCTCACTCTCTCTAACTCTCTCTCTCTCCCGCTCTCTCATATTTCTCCACCCCATCTCTCTCTGTATCTTTATCTCAACCTTTTCCCCTCTCCCTCTCGTTCCCCTCTCCTTGTTCCCCTCTCCTCTCCTCTCGTTCCCCTCGCGTCGTTCCCCTCGCCTCTCCTCCTCGTTCCCCGTTCCCCTCTCCTCTCGTTCCCCTCTCCTCTCTCTCAACCCTTTTCCCTCTCGTTCTCATGATGTGAGAAGTCGTTTTGTTTTGCTCTATCCTTATTTTTCACTCTCCCTTCTATCATATTATCATTCTGTCCTTTGATTTATCATTCATTCTTTTTCCACCCTTCCTCCTCGATTAAGTTTGTTCATCTCTCTCCAATATCGTGTTTTTATATTTTGTGGTCTTCCTCCGTTCGTCGTTTTATTTTCTACCCTTTGTTCCCTTTTCCTTTATAATGGCTGTAATATCAATGTTTGGATCATTTATAAAAAATTTATTTGCTGAAATGTAATGCCATGATTATTTTACTCTTTCACAATCTGCATTGTTGTGCCATGTGCTGAAGTTAGAGTTAATGTGTTGAATATTTGTTTTGACT
>NC_136264.1:41240620-41443120 GCF_964187855.1 Myxine glutinosa | reverse complement strand
CTTACCTTCCTTAACGAAACGTATCGTCACCGCAACATTGTCATTAAAGACTATTTCCCTGACTTGGCTGCATTCATGTGCACCGCAAAGTCAATAATCAAAGCGCGTGAGGATTTTGACCTGACGAAATCTCAATTCCACAGGTTAAGAAAGTTTGTTACCCGAGCAGGTACGGAGTGTTCCCAAGCACAGGGCGATTTCATTACCACGGAATGAAAAACATTTCCTTTGCGACCTTAAACATGAATGGTGGGGGTGCAAGTCACCTCCGTCAGGCCCAAGTCAAAAACTTGTTTGACCGTAAAAAGGCAAATGTTCTTTTACTACAAGAGACCCACATCACACCTAACGTGGAACATGACTGGTGCCAAACTTTCAAAGGGCAATGCTATTTTAGCAATCTGTCAGCCTCATCTGCTGGGGTTGGGTTTTTTCTAAAGCCAGGTCTAGCTTTTGAGTCTTGTCATTTTCAGGAAGTCATAAAAGGCCGGCTTATTTCCCTTCAGCTTGCACATCAAAACTTCCGCTGTACCATTTTCAATGTGTACGCACCTAGTGAGAGCAGGGACCGAAAGGCCTTCTTCACCTCGATGGTAAACCACCTGAAATCAGTTGATCTCGACCAATGTGTGTGCATTGGTGGTGACTTTAATTGCACCTTTGACCCTTCGAAGGATAGAAACTCTGCAGAACCCCACCCCGAGTCCCATGCGGACCTATCCCGTTTCTTTAAGACGGCCGGTCTACTGGATGTTTGGCGATTGCATCACCCCAACATAGTCCAGTTTACCTGGTGTTGATGTGCCAATGGCCGGGTGTCTCGGCAAGACTCGACCGCTGGTACATTAATGTACCCTTTAGGAACGTCGCGGCCTCTTCAGGTTGTTTTCCGTCATTGTTTTCAGACCACCATATGGTAACCTTAGATCTTTCTTTTCCTCGACCCACATGCAGAAATAGTTACTGGAAGTTTAACGTTAAACTTTTAGAAGATAGTTTATTTACAGACTCCTTTCGTGATTTCTGGGCTGAAATGAGTACTAAAAATCTTCTTTCTCCTCAATTAGTCTCTGGTGGGATAACCTAAAGGCCCAAATTCGAGTATTTTGTCAACAATTTAATTCGCACTGTACCAATGTAAAACATATCACGATGGCTTGCTTGGAAGCAGACATCTTAAGGTTAGAGAGCAAGTTGGCCAATGAGAGCAACCCAGTGAACTATCAGTTGCTACTCGAGAAGAAGGCCCAATTAAGGGATTTGATCCATGAAAAAGCAGCGGGCACACTAGTTCGGCTAAGAATACAAAATATAAAGGTTTCAGATACCCCCAACTAAGGCTTTCTTTCACCTAGAAACTGTAGAGAAACCAGCACGACTTATATCTTCGGTTTTGGACCCAGGGGGGAACATCCTAACAAATCCGAGTGATATAAGATTAAATGTAATCGATTTCTTTTCTGAACTTTTCAAGGCCAAAACAGTTTCTCACGAAATGATGAATGTTTTGACCTCTCATCTTCCTTCTGTGGCTGAGGCCCAACGTCTGGAACTGGATGCTCCAATTACCCTTCCAGAGCTAACCGGTGCACTCGCTGAGATGGAGTCGGGAAAAGCCCCTGGCATCGATGGCCTACCGGCCGAATTTCTTTCGGCATTCTGGGACATTTTGGGCCCAGAGCTGCTCAATGTTCTGCATGCATCTCTTTTATCCAGAGAATTACCGCTCAGTTTTAGAAGAGCAGTACTCTGCCTGCTACCCAAGACTGGCGATCTCCGACACCTGTCAAACTGGCGTCCGATCTCTTTGTTGTGCACGGATTACAAACTGTTTTCCAAGGTCCTTGCGAACCGGTTGAAGACAGTTATTGGGGACCTGGTGTCACCTGATCAAAGTTGCGGCATCCCTGGCAGATCCATCTATGACAACATATTCCTAGTCAGAGATTTGTTAACTGGTAAATGTGTCAAAGAGGATTTTGGATTGGTGTTTCTTGACCTTGCAAAGGCCTTTGATAGCATTGATCATGAGTTTTTGTGTCATGTGTTACAAGCTTGCGGGCTTGGCACTAATTTTAGAGCCTACATAGCTTTGTTATATGCAAACATCTCCAGCTTGATCAAAGTTAACAACGAATTTTGCCCACCCATAAAGGTTCAGAGAGGGGTAAGGCAAGGTTGTCCACTTTCAGGTCTATTATTTGCCCTCGCCTTGGAGCCCCTCTTAATCGCCCTCAGAAAGGATATCCCTGGACTTGTCCTTTCTCCAGGACACCCACCTTTGACCCTGTCAGCTTATGCCGACGACCTTTGTGTCATTATCTATCTATAATTCCATTAATCTCTGTGTGTATGTGTGTTTGTATGTGTGTATGTGTGTATGTGTGTATGTGTGTATGTTTGTCTGTGACCGCTGTTTCTCGACAACTACCGGTCCGATATACTTGAAACTTGCCAGGTATATTGCTGGGGACCCGAGGATGTGCCTTTTCAAGGTTTGAAATTAATCGGACAAGTAGTTACCGAGCTATGGCGATTTCTTTACCAAACACTGCAAGCCGTTCGCTTTGGACCAAACCATTGCATGTAAATAGAGGGGGGGGGGGGGTTCTGTGGTCGTTGCGAATGGACCAAACCATTCATGTAAATAGAGGGGGGGGGGGGGGGTTCTGTGGTCGTTACTGCCACGTGGTTTCAAAGTTTTTTTTTGTTGTTGTTGTTTGCACGCATGTTTTTTTGCACCCACGTACGGGCACGCCCTAGGATGTTTACACACACACACACCCCTACACAAATTTTTTTTTTTTTTTTTTTTTTTGGCAAGGAATGGGCACCCACGTACGGGCACGTCCTAGCTTATATATAGTACGGGCATGCCCTAGTAAAAAGAAAATGCGACAGTGACGCCATGGCAAAGTGTTTGTCGGACTTCAACCTTGCCTCATCATTAAGGTGTAATTGGGGGAAAAGCAAGGCTCTGTGGATCCCCTTTCCAAAAAATGACTTACCTATGCCACCGTTATTACCACCACCTCCCCTTCCTGCAGAGCTAGTGTGGGCAAACGATGGCATCAAGTATTTGGGCGTCTTCCTCGGTCCTCCTCAGTATGCCCAGAACAATTGGGACAGGATCATTGACCAGGTAGATGGGCGTTTGAGCCGATGGAAAAGAGCTCTACCCCACCTTTCCTATAAGGGTCGCGCGCTAGTTGTCAACAACCTCGTCACTACCCTTTTGTGGCACCGGTTCATCTGCCTGCAACCACCGGAGGTTTTGCTCCAAGCTATCCAGAGGAAACTGGTGGATTTTTTTTGGGGAGGCTACCACTGGCTTCGACCCAGCGCGCATATGTTGTCCCTTGGCCGAGGGTGGTCATGGCCTAGTCGATGTGAAATGCCGCCTGTTGGCCTTCCGGCTCCGCTCCATCCAACGCTTGCTTTATGCAGAAAACCTACCAGGAAAGCCCTTAGCCTGCTCCATTCTTCAACGAGCTGGGAGGCTCGGATACGGACAGGAACTTTTCCTGACCAACCTTCAACACGTCGATACATCTCTGCTCCCAGTCTTTTATCAGAGCCTCTTGAATGCCTGGCAGGGCGTTTCGATAAGTCGCCAAACAGACTCGTATGGCACTAACATGTATGCACACGAGCCTTTATTTTTCAACCCACTTTTCCCCGATATCCCGAGGAGTCGTGACTTCTGCCAGCATTTTATAGTGGCCAACATCCTGAAAGTGTGTCATCTCCGGCACGACTCTGGACAGGGATGGAAGCCTGCGAACGAGCTGGCGGACCTAACAGGTGTTCGGTCCAGGAGGCAAATCGGGAACATACTAAGAGCGGTGATCCGAAGGGGCCACCAGCTAGGCCTACATTGGACGCAGGACGCAGAGGTTGAGCCCACAGTCCCAAAATTAGGTGTCGCTTTTACCCCAAACGAGCTGCCCCCCATGAGCGCAGGGTCACCCCCCTTCCATGTTATGAGCAGCAAGAGTATTTATAGGTCTTGTGTGAAACTTCTTCTTGGGGACCCACCTCTAGCTGGGGTTACCCGGTGGAAAGGACTCTTGCCTCCCGGTCCCCCCTCTGAGCCTTTATGGGATACAATGTATGCTGGACTTATTTCTAAAAGAACAGGTGACCTTCAGTGGCGTTTGGCCCACTGGATTGTTCCTTCCAATGCTGTCATTCGTTTTTTTCCCCCCATTTCCGGCTGTTGCCCCTTTTGTCCGGTGAGGGAAGATTTGTTTCATGCTTTCATTAATTGTGAAAGACTTTCTCCTTTGTTTCATTGGTTAAATTTTATTTCCCATAGATTGCAGGTTACCTTTTCTTTGAAAGCTTACATCTTTGGCTTTCCTCCCAAAAAGGGAACCACATCTATTGTATTCGGGTTCCTAACCGCTACCGCTAAACTGGCCGTATACCTGTCGCGGAAGGCGAAGCTGGGCGGCAGACCCATGCAGGAATGCAGTATTATGGTGTTTTTTAGTTCGTTGGTGTCAGCAAGGCTCAAGCTTGAATTTGGCTGTGTCCAAACTGCAAACGACCTTGCAAATTTTGTTGCGACCTGGTGTGTTAGAGGGATTTGTGAGGTCCAAGATAACAAATTGTTAATTTCTGTATAATACAGGGCGGGTGTTTCTTATACACTGTTCCATGCTTCTCCTTGCCGGCGTTTCCCCCCCCCCCCCCCCCACCCTGGTCTTGACCTACTCTTTCTTTCTTAAGTCTCTCCTCAGGGTTGCAGATGCGATTGTAAATTTGTACATATAAAATTATGCCTAGTTTAGAAATTATGCCTAGATTTTCTCCTCGTGTGTTTTTTTTGGTATTTGCACCTTTTCTGTCGCTTTGCTTGCAGTGCACCGATTGTTTTTTCCTTCCGGGATTGCTATGATTTTACTGATTTTCCTGGATGAATTGCTTTTGGTGGTACTCTTGTTTTATACTTTTTAATAAAAAGAGCTTAAAAGTCAAGTCTCTCTCTCTCTCTCTCTCTCTCTCTCTCTCTCTCTCTCTCTCTCTCTCTCTCTCCCTCTCCCTCTCCCTCTCCCTCTCCCTCTCCCTCACCCCCTCACCGCCTCACCGCCTCACCGCCTCCCCGCCTCCATTGCATTCCTCGCTTGTGTTGCTATCTCTATTTTTATTTTTTTCCACTTTTGTTTCTTCCCCTGAGATACAGAGAGAGAGAGAGAGAGCCCACGCCTTTCGGTGAGATTGAGGGGTTAGTCCATCGGCACTCTGACGGGTTGTCGTGATTTCTCGCCCTTTTCCTCATTGAGAGGATGTGTTTCCTCACGATAGTTTCGCTTGTGCTGGTGTATGCCGAGTAGCGCTTTTCCCTTTTCCCCCTACTGTACTGGTACAGAAAACTGTCCACCCTCCTCAAATCCATCTCGGCTTAGGCCGAGGGTTTTCCAATCGTCGAAATGTCGGCACGTTCCCGCTACGCGGCCTTTGAGGGCTTGATGCGGAAACATGGCGTGGTTTGTGTTCCTCCGAATGAGGTCACTGTGGAAGACATCGTTATTGCGGTGGGTAACATAATCGGGCTCGAGAAAATCCATGACATGAAGCTTCGCGGATGAACAAACGTGTGGTTATATTTTTGGCTGAAGAACAGCTCGTACATGAAATTGTGGTGACCGGTTTGTCTAACGAGAATGGACATTTTGTCCTGGTCTCCCCACTGGGCACCCCAGCCGTGAAAGTCTTGATTCAAACTTGATATTAAATTGTCCCCATTCCTGAAGAATGATTTAATTTTAAAAGAACTTTCTCGGTATGGTACAGTGTTGGCGGAGATCACGATGTTATCTCTTGGGTGTCGCAACGAGCAGGCTAAACACATCATGTCCTTCCGGCGGCAGGCGTACATTGTATTTCCTGCATCCAATGTGGACAAGGTGCTCAACGCGTTATTTACGTTTCGTGTGGATAATCACGAGGACCAGGTATATGCGTCCACGGAAACGTTAAAATGTTTCGGCTGTGGGAACTTTGGGCATCTAAAACGGTTTTGTCCACAAATTGCCCCGCAGTGGCCGAGCAGACAACACCCCCTGATACTGTGACAGAAAACATACCATCGACATCGAAAACCTCTGAAAAAGATAACGTTTGGGATGGTTTTACACTCGTCTCCTCTTTGAGAAAGAGGAAAACACCTCGGAATGTCCCTCCACCCCGTAAGGAAAAGAAGGTGGTGTTGGACTCCGAAGCATTGGACTCATTACCACCTGAGAAAACATTGATGAAATAATCGATATGAAGTATTGCTAAATGTGCCCTGGTGTTGGGCTAGCGGCTAGGGTGCCAGCTTAGGATCCTAGGATCCTGGGTTCGAATCCCGGTCGATCGCTGAATTAACGCCAGGGGGTTGACTCAGCCTGTCATCCTTCCGAGGTCGGCAAATTGAGTACCAGTTCACTGGTAATTCCCTGCTTGTCGTAAAAAGGCGACAAAAAGGGTTGGCGGCAGGAAGGGCATCCGGCCGTAAAACATTGCTTCAAAAAGGGGACCAAAAAACAACAACAACCACGGTCCCCGAAAAAGGCCAACCCCCGCTTTGCGGGGAAAAATGGCCTCTAAAGGTGGTTATTTTTTTTTTATAAGTATTGCTAAATGTGAATGCAGATCCTTTGCCTGCTGCCGATATGGACCCTCAGCCTAATGTGGAGGAGTTGCATGTGCTACCTCCAGGTGAGGTTGGAGTGCAAAATACGTTAAATCCTTGTGCGGATTATGACAAGTCGGGTCGAGATTCGACTGGGGGGGGGGGGGGGCAAAAAGAGAAAATTTCGACCCCTCAGTGTTCCAACGCACCTGACGGCGATCTTTCAAATCAAATAGTCGTTGTACCGGCCAATTTAGAAAATGTACCTGAGCACAATGAGTGTCCCGAGGAAGAACCTCAAATTGTGCAGCAGGTTGCAGAATCGCCCCCCCCCCCCCCCCCACATTATCCGGGGTTCTGCTGGAACCTCTCCCTCAACCTGTTCCTACAGAAACAGGGCAGGATGACACCTGCACACCACAGAATATTCTGGTGTCTCAAGAGCCAGGGGTTCCAGATAGTGCTTCTGACATGTCTGAGGAGGAATCCTATGACATTGAGGAATTCCCCACATACAGTGATTCCAACGTCTTACCATCGCAAATACTCTAGTTTCTGAACCAGACTTTTAGAAAAAGATATATTGAAATAAAAGATCATTTTCCTGATCTACATGGGTTTATTGAAATGGCAAGGTGTATTATTCGCCGACCTAGTGACCACAATTTCACGGAACCCCAATGCAGTAGGCTTAAGAAACACATTGTTAAGGCAAAAAATGAACTAAAAGGATGATACGCATATTTCCCTTTCCTTACCTCTTTTACATCTCGATGACTGTTTTTGGTAGCCTCAATATAAATGGTGGTGCGAGCCAGTCTAGGATGCTCCAAGTGGTCAACCTTGTAAGGCAACGGAAACTAGATGTGGCTTTCTTACAAGAAACCCACTCTACTCCATCGTCTCACTATATGGAATTGAATGATGAAAAAGGCCGGCTACTTTAGCGATTTAACCTCTCGTGCAGGAGAAAGGCAGGAGTTGCCTTTCTAATTAATCCCCATTTTTGCCCGCTCCAGCTCTCATTTCAGGAAATAATCCCAGGTCACTCAGCGTCACTGGATTTTGTTGATGCAGACATTAATTTTACCTTAATAAATGTCTACGCTCCTTCAAAGGGCACGGACCGACGAACCTTCTATGACAGGTTACGACTCCACATGATGCAGTTAGACTTGCAGAAGTGCATTATAATAGGCGGTGATTTTAATTGCACCCTGCAACCTGAGTGTGATCGGAATGGCGCAGAACCTCACCACAGACCAGCCAGACTGTTATCTAAAATAATAAAAGATTTTGGTTTTCAAGATATCTGGCGGATACAAAATCCAGGTGCTCCGCAATTTACCTGGTGTAAGGTTGCCAATAATCAAGTGGCCCTTGCCAGACTAGATAGATTTTATAAAAATTTGCCATTTGCCAACCTCTCCCCCGCCACTGAAATTTCCCCGTCTGGTTTTTCCGACCATCACCTCATTAACATGAGTTACCGCGTAGGGTTATCTCCAAATCGCCACTCTTTTTGGAAACTAAACATTTCCATATTAGATAACCCCTGCTTTAGGAATGCCTTTGAGAGGGTGTGGTCCAATCTGAGAGGCTTCAAATCCAGTTTTAAGGACCAGCGATTGTGGTGGGACAACACAAAGGTCCAAATTAGAAGTTTCTGTCAGCAGTTTTGTTTTCTAAACACACAGGTAGAACGCAGAATGAAAGTTGAGCTGGAGAAGGAGGTTCTCCAGATTCAAACAAATTTAAGAACCCATCCTACCCCCCCAAAATAAACTAAGACTATGTGAGAAGAAGTCTCTTCTTAATAATATAATTTCTAATCAAACCCAAGGAGCGCTAACGAGACTACGCTTTCAGCACCTTTACCTCCTGGATTCTCCGACCCGGTTTTTCTTTGATTTTGAAACAAAATTTCCTCATTCCCAAATTACTGCCTGATAATTCAATCATGACCAACCCTGTAGAAATTAAGAAGGATGCAAGACTCTTCTTCTCTACACTTTACCAGGCAACAGATGTCGATACAGAACTTCTTCCTAATTTGTTTGATGGTGTCGGTACACTAACTCCAAAGCAGACAACGGATTTGGAGTCACCGCTCACGCTTGAGGAACTTTCTGTTGCCCTTAAAAGCCTGGACAGAGGGAAATCACCTGGCCTGGATGGTCTGCCAGTGGAGTTCTTCGAGAAATTTTGGGACTTGATTGGACCTGATTTGCTTCTGCTTTTTCTGGAGAGCTTGAAGAAGGGTGAACTTCCACTGAGCTGCAGGAGAGCCGTGCTTACTTTGCTTCCTAAAAAAGGAAATTCATTGCTCATATCACAGTGGAGGCCAGTGTGCACAGACTATAAAATTTTCTCAAAGGCTTTGGCTTTGCGTCTCTCACCCCTACTAGGAGACATTATACACATGGACCAGACTTATTGTGTTCCTGGTCGCAATTTTCAGGATAATATCTCTGTTGTCCGAGATGCCATTGAAATCTGTGAGATTAATTATGAAAGTTGTGGCTTGATCTTCCTCGACTAGGAGAAAGCTTTTGACTGTTTCTCATACATATCTTTTTGAAGTGCTAAAATGTTTTGGTTTTGGACCTCTTTTTCTATCCCATGTGCAATTATGTTATTCAAACATATCGGCTATCTTGAAGGTAAACAATGAACTTGTACCCACCTTTTGTGTTGGGAGAGGGGTAAGGCAGGGCTGCTCTCTGTCGGGAATTTTGAATGATTTATCCCTTGAGCCCCTCTTAAATACCTTTCGAAAGTCCTTGTCTGGTGTTACTTTTGGAACCCACCCCTTAAAAAGCATTGCTTATGCAGATGACATCTGTGTCTGCATCAGACATTCAGAAGACGTTGGTTTGATGATGAGTGCATTGGATCTCTTCAGCCGGGCATCATCGGCCAAGATAAATTGGACAAAAACAGAAGCGCTGTGGCTCCAACCCTCTACCTATCCCCTACCTGCCCCCCTATTTCCTCTCCCTCCTCCTCTCCCTGCCAATCTTTTGTGGAGAAGAGATGGGATGAAGTTCCTAGGGGTGTTCCTTGTCCCTGGGAATTTTGTGAGGCATAACTGGGAAGGCTTGTTGGCACAAATTGAAGTACTCTTACTGAAATGGAAGAACTTGCTCTGCCAACTCTCCTACTGAGGTAGAGTACTAGTCATCAACAGTCTGGTCACCTCTACGTTATGGTACAAGGTTCTTTCCCTGCAGCCACCCAAAACTCTGGTGAAGGACATACAAAAATGCATCACCCATTTCTTCTGGTCCAGAAAGCATTGGCTGAGACCAGAGATTCTAAACTTGCCAACTGCAGAGGGTGGCCAAGGGCTGGTCAATGTCAAGTGCCGCATCATGGCTTTCCGCCAACGAACAACATGGCGCTTATTGTTTGAACCACGTTTGGCCTGGAGACAGCTTACCAGCTGCATCTTACGTCAAGCGGGGAAGTTGGACCTTGCACAGGAGCTGTTCCTGATGGACTCAACCAAGATAGACCTATCGATGCTGCCTGCCTTTCACCAAAGCTTACTGAATGTGTGGCAAGCTTTTACCTGTCTCCGTGACCCCTCGACTTATGTTCGATCCATGTTCTTCAACGAACCATTATTTCACAACTCTGTATTTGGTAAGTGTGTGAATGAAAGCACCTTCATTCAACAGTTTATAAATGCCTTAATAACAAAAGTGTGTCATTTGAGAAACGCCACCAATGACAGGTGGATCAGTGCTACCGCTCTGGCTTCGACGGTTGGCATTAGATCGTGTCGCAGAGTTGACAGCTTTTTGAAAATGGTGCTTCGCATCTAATGTGCCTCAAATGGCTGGGCAAGCAACCCTCCCGTACCCACCTTTGAATCTTCTCCACCCTTCCCTAATCTTTGTCTATCTGGTTCTCTTAGTTTGGAACCAATTAGTTTTGGCCGCTCTCTATCCTTTTCTGGGAGCAATCGAAGGGGCCTGTATGTGCAATGCTTAAAAATCCTTTTTCCTTTGTTGTCCTCCCCTGTACCCTGTAGATGGCCTGCAGTCCTGCCGAATACCCCTCCCCTTTACCCTATTTGGGGGTGGTACTATAAACACCCTGTGCCGAAACGTGTTGGGGGATCTTCAATGGAGAATTGCTCATTGAATCCTACCCACAAATTCCCTAATTCACCGCTTCTCGCAAGCGATAAGTGAGCAATGCCCATTTTGTGGACACTGAAACCTTGCCTCATGCGTATGTACGCTATGACCGGTTAACTCCTTTATTTGTTTTCTTTAAAATGTTACTTGCACGGTTTTCCTTTGTTTCTGTTTCTGATTTTCCTGCCTTTATTTTTGGCCCTAGTGGGCGGTTCAATTCCCCAACAGCAATTTTAATTCATTTCTTTCTTGCGCAAGCCAAGTTGGCGATATATAAGACCAGGAAATCAAAGATACAGAATGATTTGTATAGTACAGATGTTTTGGAAACATCCACATCTGTTGTGTTTGCGTGTGTGTGTGTTTGTTTGTGTGTGCATGTGTGCGCGCACGAGTGTTTGTGTGTGTGTGTGTGTGTGTGTGTGTGTGTATGTGTGCGTGTGTGTGTGTGTGTGTGTGTATCCATGTGTGTGTGTGTGCGTGTGTGTATCTTTGTGTGTGTGTGTGTGTGTATGTGTGTGTATCTGTATGTGTGTGTGTGTGTGTGTGTGTGTGTGTGTGTGTGTGTGTGTGTGTGTGTGTGTGTGTGTGTGTGTGTGTGGGGGGGGGGGGGGTGTGTATCCATGTGTGTGTGTGTGTGTATGTGTGCGTGTGCGCGTATGTGTGTGTGTGTGTGTGTTTTTTTTTTTGGTGTGCATGTGTGTGTGTGTGTGTGTGTGTGTGTGTGTGTGTGTGTGTGTGTGTGTGTGTGTGTGTGTGCATGCACGTGCACGCAATATCTATATAAATATGTAAAATAAAAAAACACTAATCCTATCACCTTTAAAGCTAATGTTATGCCACCTTTCTAAACTAGTGCTTCCCCATATGGCTATTCCCCCTGTGTTCTCTGCTACTGTCCTCTCTCTCTGTGTCTGTCTCTCTCTGTATCGTCTCTTTTGTCTCCTCTCTCTCTCTCTCTCCCTCCCTCTCTCCCTCTCTCCCTCTCTCTCTCTCTCTCTCTCTCTCTCTCTCTCTCTCCCTCTCTCCCTCTCTCTCTCTCTCTCTCTCTCTCTCTCTCTCTCTCTCTCTCTCTCTATGCCCAGGGAGATGAGAGTGTGAGAGTGACATTTTTCTGCACAAAATGCAGGTACAAGGCAGTAGACAATGTTAATTCCACAATATTGCGCAAATAAACTTTTCCTTTGAGTGTTTGCACAAAATTTATTTTTATTGTTCTCGTACCAATGAGCTTTGGATGCGAAACATTTGCACAAATGTAGCTGTATCATTGAGCATATGCAGGTGCAGCAATAACAATTGTGATCCAAATGCCAGGCAGTAAGCCATATAGTTTTGATGATGAAGCGATGGAAATAACCCGGCATTGTAATTTGAGATCGTTTGCGACGTAGCATCCAATAAAGCAGAAAGGAGACGGTGTACAGCATGATTCTACATGATTTGACTGCTTAATATATTCACCTTGTTACTTGCAAAATTTTGAATATCTTCACCTTATTACAAAAAAAACAAGATTTTTCAAGTATATTGGTTGGTCTTGTGTGTTATTGTCTGTCTGTGTGTCAATCACCTACAAGTCACAATTTTAAACCGATCTTCACGAAACCCCACCAAATGGTAGAGTTCGTCATATGGAAGAAGCCTATTGATTTTGAGTTCAAAGGTCAAAGGTCATCTTGTGGTCATATTTACAAAATTGTCATTTTTCATCCGATTGACTTGAAAAATTGAACAGAATTTGCATATTTAGTCACCTAATTGGAAAACCAACTATTTTTGAGGACAAAAGGTCAAAGGTCAACTCAAGATCAAACTTCTAGAATCATCAATTTTCATCTGAACAATTTATTGTCAATTTTCATCCTATTAACTTGGAAATTAAACAGCAATTACATAATGCATCACTGAATTGGGAAACCAACTATTTTTAAGGTCAAATGGTCAGCTCAAGGTCAAATTTATATTATAATCATAAATTTTCATCCTATTAACTTGTTAATTAAACAGCAATTACATTGTGCATCACTGAATTGGGAAAGCAACTATTGTGAGGTCAAAAGGTCAAAGGTCAACTCAAGGTCAAACTTCTAAAATCGTCAATTCTCATACAATTGACCCGGGCATTGATTAAGATCGTCCATTTTAAACCTAATGCAATAAACAATTATTTGATGTATCCATGGCAACTTTTTGGGTTAGAGTTTGCATCTTTCTCTGCACGACATTTTTTTTTTTTTTCTTTTTGCACCACAAAGCACAATTGATGATCCAAAGCCCTAAACATAGCTTCGTGCAAGTCTTGTAACTGCAATTTACACAACTACAGTGGGTTCTTGCTAGTTTTGCATGTTCCTGCTCCCACAGTGTGAGTATAATGGTTTTTACAAATGTTTGTTTTTTTTGTTTGTTTTTTTTGTATACTGAATCGAGGCTCGTGAAAGAGCTAACATTAACTTCACAAACAAATCGACCAGACAAACAAAATACACAAAAAGAGGGAGCGGAAGACAAGATGGGGAGAAAAGGGGAAGCACACACACACAACATCCGAGAGCAGGGAGATGTGTGGAAGCACATGATCCGATCACAAGGAATTTGCACATGATCCGCTGACAGTCCGCTATTTATAGTTATACATATTTTGAGGTTTCTTGAACATCCGTGGATTTTACTTACAAACTCCTAAAACCGTTTTGTTTTGTTGGATTAGTTTGTAATTGTTCGTCGTCCATCTGCAAGTGTTGCCCAAAGCCGAAAACGATGTAAAACATTCAAAGTTGGACTCGTATGTACTTGAAAGTTTCTAGCAGCTCTGAAGCAGATCTATCATCTGGGCAAGTCACATGGGAAGGAAGAAAGCACTTGCGCTTGATATTTTATGCTGCCTCGCAGCAAATGGTGGCGTCCGGGATATTAGTGTTTTCCTTCTTTGGCTGTTTTCTTTCCAATTGTTTATTCCAGCCCCAAGTGAAATTCCGTGTTTAAGTGATTGAACCTCTTTCTGCGCACTCTTTTTACCCAATCTTATTATGACCTGGCTGCTTCACAATTATGGTCTTTATTACTTTCTCAAGCTCCTGCCAAATAATGCTGCATAAGTGAACCACATCTGTTATTTTGAATGGCAGTTCTGCAGCAACTGATTTGCCTAATTCTGTGATCGTTTGCATGTTTCATTGTGGAAGCCTTCAAGCTATCGGAAGGGACATATCCCCACCGGTTTGTGTTTCTTTTTTTCTTCTATTTTTGCATCTGTTACATTGCAGATGATCAAGGGAATGTCCCTGTGCCTCATTTTTGGCGTTTGTGTGTGTGTGTGTGTGTGTGTGTGTGTGTGTGTGTGTGTGTGTATGTGTGTGTACGTGTGCACGTGTACACTCTCATACTGTTGTCTATGATATTCCATATTTGTCCCTGAAAGTGAATTTGAAGTGCATTGTGGTTATTTGGGAAATTCGTTCTTATTGTAGTTGATTACAAATAATGTAATTGCATCATGATGCAAAGTTTCCACCCGCAGCGATTAAGTTGCTTTGTATTGCTGCACACGTGAACAATAGGCCTCATGTCGTGTATTGTCTTCTTCGGCATTCTCCCTGCTGATACAATTTTCATCACTCAGCCTTTTCTCAGCCAAATGCCATTGGTGTTTTGTGTTTATTTATTTTTTGCCCGCCACTTTGTTATTTTTACTACATTCTCTTTTGTATGTTTATGGATTGCTGTGTGAAAGCCAAGGTATTACAATGGTACTTGGAAGGTCACTCGTGTTGTGAATAAATGAGAGTGCAGCGGTTGACTACTTTAGAATTAGTACCATTGAGTGCTCCTGTATTGTAAACTTGTTTGTATTCTGAATTAAGTAACCATTCCATGTTTTACTTTACAAACCAACTAACCTGCTTAGCAGCGATTGCCATGCCACCTTCCTCAACTTTAAATCGTATTTCGTGCGGAAATAATAAATGTGGACATGATAGATTCTAATGCTAGGTAGCACAGCAGGTGTTTGTGAAAGCAATCCTGTTCACTGTTTACGAGGTCCTTGTAACAACAGAAAGATGGATTTGAGTTGTCTTAGCTCATGCCACCCCAAGTAATTCATGCCTGGCTAATATATAAAGTTACACTTTGAACATCATATGTGAGATGTGTACGTCATCATATGTTGTCACATATACGTTATGAAGTCAGCCCTTTAATACTCGACACGTGTTCATCTTTCTCCTGCTCTTGCTCTGCACTTTCCCAGGTCTTTCCCTCATGAAGTCCACTTGCCTGAATCGCACAAATTCTCCAATGTTGTCAAAGTGGATGATCTGTCGAAACCATCAACTGGTCGGCTTTCTTCCATCACGAATAAGTCATGAAGTCTATCGTTGCTGCAGACCTGAAGTCGTATCTCTTCCCTAACTATCTGATCTCTCTCTGTTTATCAGTTTGACTTATGCCTAAGTCATTCCACCATAATATGGACATGCTGTTTATATAAAGTCAACAATGGATGGATGATGTCCTTGCATTTGATGCCATCTGTCACTCTGTCATCCTTTCTAAGCTGTCAGTGAGTGATATACAGCATCCCACCTGGTCTGGTTGTCAGACTACCTCTGCACTCACAAGCACCAGATTGATTTTCATGATGTTCGCTCCCATGCTCTACTTCTTCGTGCTCTACTTCTATACTCGAGAGAATGATCAACTGCTAAATATTTCTGTAACACGGTTTTCTAATGCAGGGAAGTCACACATTCTCACTTTGTCTGTTCATGATGGTGGGCTAGCATGGTATCTCCATATGCGGATTTCAGAAGGTGGAACGGAGTCCTCCCAGGTTTTGAGGTATCCACCTCCATTTTGTTAAAAAATCACGATTCATGGACCTTGCTGTGAAGTTTTCTTGTTTTCAAAGTTTTGTTCCGAGGGTTCTCTTCAGGATTATCACCGAGCCATGGACAGCTGCCAACTGCAGTTTGTTTGGAGTAATATTCCCAGGGATGGTTGTTAATATCTCCCTGAGGTTCCTCTTTAACATTATTGTTGCTCCATTAATCACTGATACAATTTTTCCCTTCTTCTACTTCTAAGATCTTTGCCCTTGATCATTCTTGAGATCTTTGCTTTCACTTCATTCCTTGTACTTTTCACTTCATTCCTCATTTTGAATTATTGCTTTTTACCTGCGCCACTGAAGATGGATGGAGATTATGCTTTCACCCCTGTCTTTGTCTGCCTGTCTCTGAACAGGATATCTCAAAAAGTTATACACAGATTCGGACAAAACTTGGTGGACGGGTTAGGTGTGCGACAAGGAAGAATAGATTCTATTTTGGTGAAGATTCGAATCCGGATCCGGATCAGAGAATTGTACACCACTTCTTTCCTGTTCCATCTCCAGGCGCTGCATGGCGTTATTGCCCGGCACCGAAGGGGCGCTGAAAGGATTTCAGTTTTCACTCCGTTTGTTACTTGCCGGAAAAGGTTCCGACAAGATGTTGGTTGGTTGGTTTGTCTGTCTGTTTGTCTGTCTGTTTGTCTGTCTGTCTCTTTGTCTGTTTGTGCGCAGTACTACGTCTACACCATTGCACATAGCATCGCCATACTTGACACACATATTTGTCTTGCCCTGGAATAGACTGTGCCCAATTTTTAACTCTCTAGGCCCAAGGCCTCCATTATGACGTCATAATTTGATAATTCGACAAGTACAAAACTTCATCCAATCAAGATGCAATTTCTTGAGCACCATGTCAGCATAAACTGGTGGAGAAAAAAAATAATGATGACGTCATCGGTCGCGTGGTTCGGCCGCCATCTTGGAAAAACCGAAAAACTTTGCACCTCTATATCTCTGAAAGTGCTGAATAAAAAAATTGAGACATGGCTTATTGTAAAGAACTCTCCATGGGGAATAAAATATGTTAATGATGATGTCATAATTCGACAAGTACAAAACTTCATCCGATCAAGATGAAATTTATTGGGCATAATCTAGGAATAAATTAGTTTAGAAAACAATTAATGATGACGTCATCGGCCACGTGGTTCGGCCGCCATCGTGGAAAAACCGAAAAACTTGATCCAAAATGGCCGATAAAAAAGTACATTCCGGCAAGTCCTCGGTCTCTGACTGATTTTTCATTTGTTTGTTTATTTGTTTTTGTGCTTATCCAGGCGATATCTTTGATCTCGAAGCTGAAATTTGGGCACAATAGTGTGCATGTTTTTTTTTGGCAAAAATTGTATTTTTTGTTTTTTGATTAATCAATTAATTGATTGATTAATCAATTATTATCGATTAATTAAGTACTTATTTATTTTCTTTCTCATCTGTGCAATATCTCAGGCACCTTTTGAGTTAGGAAGCTAATATTTGGACAAGACAGTGATCAAGTGATTTGGCTGTAAGGGGTATTTTTGATTTATTGCTAAATCAATTAATCGATTAATTGTTTAATTTTTAGATTAATTACTTAATTCATTAATTTTCAAAAAGTTACAGATTGGAATGAAGCAGTGGCGAGTTTGGTATGCTATTAGCCAATTGATTAAGAAATTAATTATTTTACGATGAGTATGCATTTATTATAATTACACAATTAATCAATCAATTATGGTACACAGCTCCCTCCCAATTCCATCTCTGTGTGCTGCACTGCAGCATTACCAGGTGGCGAAGGTGCCCCGGTGATGTCACACGCTGGAGGATATGTTATGTATTTATTTGGCATCGGGGCGGTGTACTTTGAATGTGTCTGTACTTGTTTTTGTTTTTTAAAAGTGTTTCTTCACCATTGAGTCACAGGGCCAAAAATAATGTATAGCATGATATTTCAAAAGGCTGTCGACTATTCACACCTGTTTTTGGAAATTATTTCCATGGTGGGTTAGGGATACCTTTTCTGGCTTGCTGTCTTCGTGTTTGCGACAAATTGGATTTGGTAGTCTGTCAAACTTTGCAAATACTCAGCAAATCCTACTGTTGTCATTCTGTGCATTGGGTTGAGTTCCATCAGACTTCTCGGGATGCATTGATAGGTCACCTGGAACTTAGTTCCGGGGAGCTTATGGGATGGTGTGTCGTCTGTCCATCAGTCTGTAAACACTTGCAACTTATTCTCCGAAACTGCTGGTGGATTTTGTTACCAAGCTAAAATAATATTTGGTATGTTGCAACTCATGTTTGTTCACGGAATTAAAAAGACCGGGATTAAAGGGGGTATACCGGGAGTCAAATTGGGCCCAGTTTTGACCCCCCAAAATAGGTATTTTCTCTCTTTGAAACTACACACACAATTTCAATGAAACTTGATCACAACCTTCATCACCCGTGATGTAACAAAGTTTGTTCAAGGCATTTAAAAAATAATTGGGGTCTACCAGGCGAGCACCTTTTCTTTTCTTTTTTTTTTTGTATACTGAATCGAGGCTCATGAAAGAGCTAACATTTATTTCACAAACAAATCAACCAGACAAACAAAATATACAAAAGAGGGAGCGGAGGCCAAGATGGGGAGAGAAGGGGAAGCACACAACCACAACATTTGAGAGCAGGGAGAAGTGTGGGAGGGAGAGGGCTTGGGGGCAGGAGGCGTGGGAAGGGGAGGGGGGGAGGGGGGGAAGAGGTATAAAACACATGGGGACCGAAATTAGCGGGGGTAGAAAAGATCAAGGTTTTGGATGGGGGAGGATAAGAGATGGTGGTGAACAGCTGTTTTAAAGACCTGGAGGGTAGAGTGGGATTGAAGAGAGTGAGGGAGTTTGTTCCAGAGGCGGGAGAAAAGAGGAATGAAGGAGTGAAGGTGAGCAGAAAGTCTTGATTTTGGCAGTTTAACCATAAGAGGGTTGCAGGCAGATCTTGTGTGACCTGTAGGAATATTTGGGGGACAGAGCCCAGAGAGGGCTGGGGGGGCAAGGCCAGAGAGGAGTCGGTAGAAGACGGAAAGACCACCAACCTGCCTGCGGTGAGTGAGTGAAAGGCCCTTGGAGTTAGCTTCATCGCGGTAGATTCCAATGATTCTGAACGCTTTGGTTTCAACAGCGTGAAGACGGGCTAGGTGTGAGGCAGGAGCACCAGACCAGAGGGGAGAGCAGTATTCCATAGAGCTGCGGATGAAAGCCTTTTATGTGGTGAGGAGCTCAGGTGTGTCAAGGAAGGACTTCACACGATGGAGGATGCCCAGTCGGCGACTGGCTTTGGAGGCCAGATTTGAAATGTGGTTTTCCCAGGAAAGATCATGGCAAATAGTGAGACCCAAAAGCTTGAGTGACAGAACTTCTTGGAGAGGATTATTCAGAAAGTGGATGGGAGGGTTTTCCAGTCGGTCTTTTCGGAGAGACATCGTAAGAGTGTGAGATTTATCAGGATTGAAAGACATGTTCCATTTGTTTGCCCAGTCTGTGATTTTGTCCAGGTCTGCAGAGAGTGAGGAGGCTGCAGTCTGCCGATCTGAGGGATGAGGAATGGAGCGACAGAGAGTAGAGTCGTCAGCAAAGAGATAGAGAGGATTTTCAAGAGAGTCAGAGAGATCATTGATGAAGACCAGGAAAAGCACAGGGCCCAGAACACTACCTTGGGGAACTCCAGCCTGAACAGGAAGAGGAGATGAGAGAAACCCATTCAGGGCCACACGTTGACTACGACCAGAGAGGAAGTCCGCCAGCCATGCGTGGAGATTTCCATGGATATCAAAGGAGGAGAGTTTGGTGAGCAGAGCAGGGTGCCAGACCGTATCGAAGGCACGTGAAATGTCAAGGGAGACAGCTCTAATTTCCTGTTTGGCGTTGAGGACCTCCATCCATTGTTGAGAAAGCAGAAGCAGCATGTCCAGAGTAGAGTGACCAGGTCTGAAACCAAATTGATGATCAGAGATCAAGCCATTGGAGAAGAGGAAAGATTTCATATCTGAAGCAATGATGGATTCCATGACTTTGCTGATAATTGGGAGAAGGCTGATTGGTCTGTAGTTGCTGGGATCTGTTTTTGCACCTTTTTTGTGCAAAGCGGTGATGTTGGCTGATTTCCAAGCAGATGGCAGATGACCTTGAGCAAAAGAGAGGGTGAAGAGAACAGAAAGAGGGAGTGAAAGAGCGGAAGAACATGATTTTAGGACCCGTGGGCTGATGCCGTCAGGACCAGTTGCAGAATCAGAGTCGAGGGTTGACAGAAACTTTTCCACCTTGTCAGGAGGAAAGGACACAGAGTCCAGGAGCAGCTGGGTACGACTGGGTATGGTGTGTACAGAGAGGGATGGGTTTGGGACACAAGATTTAGAGGCAAACACAGAGTTGAGGCATTCAGCTTTTTCACGTGCGGAGTCAGCCGTTAAGCCGTTTGAGGTGAGGGAGGGGATGGAGGGGGAACAAACACCAGAAACAGATTTGACCAGACGCCACCAGGATTTGGAAGAGGGAGACAGACAAGAGAGTTCGGTCTTGAGAACGGTGAGATATTGTTTCCTGGCTCTCCTGAGGGTGGACACACACTTGTTTCGGGCTTTGTGAAAGGAAATGAGATTTCCTTCCGTTGGATTTGCTTTCCAGGAGACGAAAGCAAGTTGTTTCAGGGCAACAGCCTCACCACAAGATTCCGTGTACCATGGACGGGAGGAAGGGTATGACAACTGAAGACGAGATGGGATAAATCTGTGCATGAGAGAGAGCAATTTACTTTGAAAGAATTCCCAGGATGAGTTGATGTCAGAGGCGGTAGAGATGGGAGACCAGTCCAGATGATTGATGGCTGCTTGAAGACCGTGCCAGTTGGCCTGAGTGAAATGCCAGACTCGTCGACGCTGAGGAGGCTCTCTGAGAATGGTCAGAGAGATGTCCACTTTGACAAGCACATGATCAGATGAGCCGATTGGAGCAGAAGAAGAGCAGCAGACATTTTCAGGGAAGTTTGTCATAACCAAATCCAGAAGAGAATATGCTCCGTTGACTGAGATCCGGGTCGGGAAATTGACAGATTGTGTCAGTCCCAGTGAGTCGCAGAAGTCCTTTGCTGAAGAGCCGTGGCTGGTGAGAGAGGTACCCACACCCAGCCAACTGGCATGGTGACAATTGAAATCACCACATATGAGGAAGAGAGAGTTGGGATGGGTAGATAGAAGTTGGTCCATATTATCAGACAGCGAGATGTAGATGGAGTCATCGCTGTTTGGTGGACGGTACAACACACATCTGAACAAAAGGTGGGAGGGAAGGGGAAGCCGTAGCCAAAGGTATTCCTGGGGGTGAGGTGGAGAGAGGGCAGTGGAGGGCGAGTGAGGAAGAGAGTTTTTTATAAAGATAGCAACCCCACCTCCAGGACGAGGCTCAGGTCTATCATACCGGAGGAGGGAGTAACCTGGGAGAGATACCAAGGCATCAGAGACATCATGAAGGAGGAAAGTTTCTGTTAAGCAGATCACATCTGGTTTGTCAGAAGCAACCTGTATGGAGAGATCAGTCAAGTTTGAGCAGAGGCCCTGGATGTTTGAGGTCCATACCGTTAATGAAGAGGAAGGGGGAGCATCGGGTCCAGAACAGGGGGGGGAGGGGTAGGGTAAGATGTGGAAGAGGAGGAAGAGGTAGGGAGAGCTGTTGAAGGTGTGTCAGAGATTTCAGAGATTTCAGAATAGCTTGGAGAAAGGGAAGAATGGGGCGGACAAAAGGTTTGATGGAGATTGGGTGAGGCACAGTGAGGTGTTATTTGAGGAGGGGGAAGAGCGAGGCAGAAGGTTGGGGGAGATGAAGGTGAAAGTTGGAAGGGGGAAGAAGCAGGGAGGATGCTTTGAGGAGGGGTGAGAGGGGAGTCTAGGAGGGGAGGAGCGAGGGAGAGTCTCGGAGGGGAGGGGTGTGGGGGGAGTTTAGGAGGGAGGGGAGGGAAGGGGCAAGGGGGAAGATTTGAAAGAGATGGGTGATGGGGAAGATTTGGAGGGGAGGGGCAAGGGGGAATATTTGAAAGAGATGGGTGATGGGGAAGATTTGGAGGGGAGGGGCAAGGGGGTGGATTTGGAGGGGAGGGGTGATGGGCAAGTTTTGAAGGGGAGTATTTTGAAGGGGAGGCACCTGGGGGTATTGCCCTTCTTTTTGTAGAACATTTTGTTGGGAGTGAGGAGTTTACTTATTTTTATATATCGTTTGTTGATTTTTGCTTCTGGGTCAGTTTATTATTCTTCAATGTGTGTGTGTGTGTGTGTGTTTGTGTGTGTGTGTGTGTTATGTGTGTGTGTGTGCGTGCACGTGTGTGTGTGTCTGTGTGCGTGCACGTGTGTGTGTGTGTTTGTGTGTGTGCATGCATGTGCATGTGTGTGTGTTGGTCGCAGCTCCACTCTGAGCCTTAGATCCTGTAAAAATAAAAACAACAGTCACAATTTTGCAGTCATTGATGCACGACTTTTGACCATTGTCTGTCACATTGTCTACCAATTTCAGTTGTCTACCACACAAACACATTGTCAATTGCCTCTGCTTTCGGCATTTTTAACCGTTGCCCATAAGGCTGGAAGCCCAAAAGGGAACGTAGTGGGGTTGGTACCAAGTTGATACAGCAGGGAGGACCAAAAGGAACACGATGATGAACATTTATGGCAAAGGGGGATTTTGTGAAACACGGTGAGGTGGAGCTGTAAGGAAACCAATGCCAAGGCTGTCCTGTGTAAAACGGATACTTCAACCTTGCATTAGGGTTGATGGCTCGTGTGCCCTTAAGACCCAGTGGCTGATGCTTACTCGCAGTCCTACAACCAGCATTGAGCAAGTCCAATATCCCATTAAAGCTTATTTATGGAAGTCAGATTTGAAGAAAAGTCAGAAATACGCACAGTGTTCATGACAAGGCTTTAGGTATTCCCATCTCTCGAAAAACACACCATCTCGCTGGCCTTCCGACAAGCATCATGCCTTGCTCGCCTCCGTTAAAGCACAACTTCCTGCCAAATTACGCACCAAGGGAACTTGGCTACCCACTATGGGCTTTTCTGCTTTTTGCAATCTTGCTCCAATTCCAGCTATGCAATCCACTTCCCTCATTGTGATTGGAAACTCTTTTGATGCTAAATATCAGCATCTGCTTCTTGCTCACCACCAGTGGATTGGATGACCTTGCAGTCGTTTTACCGGCTCTGTTATGGTCTTTCCACCGAACCTCTTCTCCTCGAAGTTATACATTTTACCAAGCTGTTAGCCTTCCTCGATATATGTCCAAAGTCGAAGCATAACTTTCACCTTTATTTATTTGTTCACCTCTTCTCTTGCCCGTGGAATCGTCTTTCCAAGTCTTTTGTCTCATGCTTTTCTCTCCAAGTCCTCACGTCTGCTACCCAGTGCCACCTCGTGGTCTCTCTCATTTTTACCTCGACTTTTCTGCACCCGTTGAAAGAACATCATGTGTTCTGCTTTTTCATGCGTCTGACCTTTTGGTCTATGTGCTTCTGCTCTTGCAGGAGAAATACCTCCATGTAAATATACATTCACCCTGAACTGAACAATGGGTGAAGCCAAGCACCTCTCACAAAAGCGGGCCCTCTTACATTGGCCTTGAAATGACTTGTGACTTATTTTCATTCATGAAATCGCCGTTCGGGTGTCGCTTATCAATTCCTAAAATGCACAATCAGGCTTGCTGTAAGTTGCTGCAGATCAAAGGCAAATTATTGTCCAAACGATATCGGGATTTTCTTTTGGGATTTGTCTGCAATTGATTGCACGTTAGTTGCACAACTGCCATCATGTTTGCTTTGATACTTGCACGTCAGTTGCACAACTGCCATCATGTTTGCTTTGATACTTGCACGTCAGTTGCACAACTGCCATCATGCTTGCTTTGATACTTGCACGTCAGTTGCACAACTGCCATCATGTTTGCTTTGATACTTGCACTTCAGTTGCACAACTGCCATCATGTTTGCTTTGATACTTGCACTTCAGTTGCACAACTGCCATCATGTTTGCTTTGATACTTGCACTTCAGTTGCACAACTGCCATCATGCTTGCTTTGATACTTGCACGTCAGTTGCACAACTGCCATCATGTTTGCTTTGATACTTGCACGTCAGTTGCACAACTGCCATCATGTTTGCTTTGATACTTGCACGTCAGTTGCACAACTGCCATCATGTTTGCTTTGATACTTGCACTTCAGTTGCACAACTGCCATCATGTTTGCTTTGATACTTGCACGTCAGTTGCACAACTGCCATCATGCTTGCTTTGATACTTGCACGTCAGTTGCACAACTGCCATCATGTTTGCTTTGATACTTGCACTTCAGTTGCACAACTGCCATCATGTTTGCTTTGATACTTGCACGTCAGTTGCACAACTGCCATCATGTTTGCTTTGATACTTGCACTTCAGTTGCACAACTGCCATCATGTTTGCTTTGATACTTGCACTTCAGTTGCACAACTGCCATCATGCTTGCTTTGATACTTGCACGTCAGTTGCACAACTGCCATCATGTTTGCTTTGATACTTGCACTTCAGTTGCACAACTGCCATCATGTTTGCTTTGATACAATGTCGCTGTCCCGCTCGTAAACGACTCAAATGATTTATTGTATGACTCCAATTTTGTAGGATTGGAACCCAGGCTGGACATTTCTTACAAATCCACTTGAAGAACACTGTATGAGATGCAAACTTTACAAAATTGATGGATCCTTTAAAGGTAGCAGCAATTTTTTTTTCTTTCTTCATTTAACATGTCGTAGTGGGTCGTAACATATGGAAGTTGAGACTTGTGGACTAGCGGAACAAGAGAGGGCAGGAAGGTAATGGACCGACGAAGGATCATGAACGTGGTTCTGGATGGAAACAGGAGGGTTGTTGACATAGATGGGAATTTTATAGATGGCATCTACAGTATGTGCACGGATGCTCGCCATCATCGTAATGAATGTGTATCTGGATCAAATGTCACCGAAGGATACTCGACTCTGTGTGACGGCGCCACTGCTGGTGTGAAGGCAAATCTTCAGTGCTCGGCTCATGACTTCCTTGTTGCGCAGTTTATACTTTGCCGTACTCATGACAGTTGGTAGTTTTACACCTTTGGTGAAGTTATTAATGTCCGATGAATGGGCACATAATGGGCACGGGTCCCAGGAGCATCATAAAACATGTAAAATGTGCTGAGAAAGAGACCGGGAAGCAAGACATTGGCTCGTGTCACATTTTGTGATTCGGCCCATAATTTCACCATATAAACGTCTTTTTCTTTCTCAACTTTCTTCTGCCTAACCATATGGCACGTGACCTCATTTACTATCTCGTTCATCCACCTAATTCTGCTTCAAACAGCCGTAGTCGACAATTTGGTTTGAAAAGCTTCCTTGCTGCTCATTCCCATTTTGTTGACCTTCCACACACTATCAAACTGCTCTTCTGTGAGGCTTGACCTTTGTATAAATAGTGGAAGAAACCAGGGATAGGAGCACTGGTGCTGCCTGAACGTGCTGGACGGTTAAACTAGAAAGGTCACGTAAATTTACAAGTGGTGCATTTCTAGAACATAAAACGACTTTGACTGCCGGTGACAAGCATAATGCTGTATTTCTACGAGCGGCACACGCTTCGGAACGGGATGGCTGAAATGGCCTCAAGAAGTTCGCCCAGCCTGGGTTTTTAACAGCTAAAGGCCTTGTTGTAATTCTTGTGGCGGACTCCTTTTGAATTATCTTCACATCGGATCCAAATTCTAACAAATCTTTCTAGTGATGAGGCTTCCACGAAATATCTCTGTAGATTAGGGCAGGAATTTATAATCTGTTCAGGGTACTGGCACTAGCTCGCCTACTCTTCGTGAAGGACACCGTGGGATCTTTAACGCCCACCAACTAATGCCGGCAGATGGCAGTTTAACGTCCTTCCGAGGGACGGCACACACATTGATGCCTCACCTTGCCTGTGAAAGATGTTGGCAGTTTATAGCTGGGTCGGGAGTCAAACCCTGCAGGCTAGACAGCTTAGAGGCGAGTGTGGGTACTTCTAGGCCATCCTGCCAGCCCTTTTCCTTCAGTTGTAGAAGGCTTGCTCAAACATTGCACAAGATGAAGACCTCATGGCAAAGTGGATTACTCATTCCAGGATGCAATCTGGAGATGTGCCCCCTGTTTATGGGACAGGTGTTTGGTCCAAACATTTTTACGAGACACCTGTGTGCGATTTGTCCCTTCAAGCTTTGCCAAGGAGGCGGTTGTTTAAAAGTGGAAGTCTTAGCGCAATACTCAACGTTATCCTTTAAACGTCCACACACATTTACTAATCCAGGTGGCGATAACCCTCTTCCTTTGTATCCAGAGAAAAAAACCCCCACTTTCCTCGACGCCCGTGATTCTCAAGCACAGCAGCTCTGTGACAAAAGAATGATATGGAAACCCAACAATGCAAATTCACAGTGGGGTTCTTGCAGTACCAGCAGAAGTTTTTCTGTTGCTCGTTTCATAAGGCGTGGTTTTTTTTTCCACCTTGCTTACCACATAGTCGCGTCTTCAGATGCATTTGTGTTATCTGCACGCATTGTCATTGAGGAGTCCTTGAGACCTGGCAGGTTGCTATCAGTGGGAAGCCGAGGATGACTCCAGGGGACTCCATGACTAATAGCACTGATTATAGGGCATGTGCCAGCCGTTCAATTCCATGATAGCCAGGCCATATAGTTGTTCAGCTTCTGTTGTTATGGTATGCTTTTCCCATTGAATTTGGACGCTTGAAATGCCTTACCCAAAGTTTTTCTTTCATGTAATGATTGTTGTTTGTGGTCACCTGAGTCTCTCTGCCCCTACCTGGTAGCTGTGCAGGTGCTTTTTTGTGCTGATGGTTTGTTTTCATTTTGTTATGGTGTCAGTAATAGCTTGGTTTACATCTACTCGCATGTTCAAGTGTTCCTATGTATTTCTGTGTCAGTGCATATTCAAAACTACGAACCAGAATAACCATACGTTTCTAATGATACCATAAGTATTGTTCATTTACAATGAAAATGTAATAATACGCAAAGTATAATGACGCTGCATCATTTATGAATGGCTGCTTTTATGCCTCCGCCGATGAAGTTGCCGGAGGCATTATGTTTTCGGGTTGTCCGTCAATCTGCGATAGGTTTTCGTGACCACGATAACTTAAGAACGGCTGAAGGGATCAAAGCCAAACTTGGTACAAGTATGTATAATGTTGCAAAGATGAACTGATTCGATTATGAGGTCAAAGGTCAGAGGTCTCGCGAGGTAAAACTTCAGTTACCGGGATAACTTGTAAACCAGTGATGGGATTTTGACCAAAGTTGGTATAAGTATATATTCGAATTAATAATAATGAATATAATTCCTTCACTACGCCCCCAGTGGTGTTTATAATAGAGCACATGGATTTGTCCCCCCATCCCCCCAATTGTAGGAAGACCCTCTCGTGTTCAGGACGTTGGTGCTCCTATGGTTGGCAGCGAGTGCCCCGGAAGCATTGACGGAAAGAGAGTGGCAATCAGATGTGTGGGAAAATTGCATGCTCAGTCAGGATCGCTCAGATAGCTCAGATGGCAGAACACTGATATGGTTTTCCAGAGGACCTGGGTTCGATTCCTGGACTGTGCATGTAATTTTCCCACATATATCAATTTAGTAAGAAAAGATGAACTGATTCGATTTTGGTGTCATAGGTCATGTCAGGTAAAAATGTGACACTTGAGAACAGTTGAATGGATTTAAATAAAACTTGGTACAAGTATGTATCGGTCGACGTCGAGACGCTGAAAGTGCCATTCCAGTTTTATTTATAGGAGTGAGGGTCATTGAAGAGCAATGTAGAACGGATATTGGAACAAACGTTGAGGGAATGAACAAACAGGAAAAGAGGAGAGGGAGAAGGGCAAGAAACACTGAAACTAGCAAGTACATGGTTGAGTTATATTCGATTTCCTGGACCTACAAGGATACAAATGGGCCTAGTTTGTTCTGCCTGAGAGCTGACTTAAGAAGAAAAAGAAGAAGAAGAATGGGCCGAGGGTACCATAATATGTATAAGTATGAATAAGATATAATGTATGGTGTGGAGAAGTGAAAGGATTTAGCAGTAAATGTAGCTTTCATTAATTTCCCAGTAACTTCTGTGGAAGCAGCCACGTCTTGCCTTTGTGAGTTCTTAATTGGCTGTGAAACAGTACATGCTTTTTGCAGCCAATCAGGAATTTCGAGGCAAGGCATGACTGCCTCCACAGAGAATAGATATATTTTCATTGAATCTAATGAAGTTGCATTTGCTACTCAATGGTGCCGTTTAAAAGACGGATGTGTTGTAAAAAATAATAAACAATAATATTTCATAATTCTGTTTTTTTATTATAGTTTATACAATACCATATAACAGCCTGGTGTTGGCTAAGCGGTTAGGGTGCCGGCTTGGGATCCTAGGATCCTGGGTTTGAATCCCGGTCGATCGCTGAATTAACACCAGGGCGGTTGACTCAGCCTGTCATCCTTCCGAGGTCGGCCAATTGAGTACCAGTTCACTGGTAATTCCCTGTGCGTCGCAAGAGGCGACCAACAGGGCTGGCGGCAGGAAGGGCATCCGACCATAAAACATTGCTTCAAAAGGGGGACCACGGTGCCCGAAAAAAGGCCAACCTCTGCTCTGCGGGGAAAATTTGCCTCTAAAAGGTGTTGTTTTTTTAAATACAATAACATATAACGACAAATGCAACAGGAAAAAGGCAATATAACAAGTGATCATAGACTGGTACTTGCGAAATCAGTCACTGTCACCTTGCCCTTTGAACCTTAAAACCAATAGGCTTCAATATTTTGATTGGTGAACCTATTCGGTGACCCAATATGCAAATTATTTTCAAATTTCAAGTCAATCGGATGGAACTTGACGATTTTATGTGACCTTGACCTTTTGACCTTTTGACCTCAAACAATAGGCTCCTACCTAGTGAATACTTCTACCATGTGGTTATAAGTTTAGTGAAGATCGGTGTAGAATTGTGACCTGTAAGCGATTGACATACAGACAAACCAACAAGAAAGGCGTGCTTAGCACGATACTTGCGAAATTCCAAATAAGCAATATGCTTCCAGGTTTTCAATTGGTGAACCAATTTAGTGACTCATTATGCAAATTCTGTTCAACCTATAGCATAGTATGACAATTTACTTGCTGAAAAAGTCTAGTCTGTGTATTGCAAGAACATTCTATACATGTTCATGCGGTATGCCTCCAAAGTGGTCTAATGGGTCCACAGGTCTTAGGTGTAGGTCTTAGGTCTTAGGTGTTAAGGGGTGTAAGTGTCTAAGTGGTCCAAAGGGACTATAGGGCTATATAAGGGTTTAAAGATCTGAGGTCTAAAGAGGCTTGCAGATCTAAACGGGTATTTTCCAATAGTAGTTTGGGTCGAAAGGGGTCTTACAGGTATAAGAAGTGTAAAGTGTCTTATGAGGGTCTAATGGGTCTCAAGGTCGAATTCTGAGGGGGTATAAATTGTTTATATAGGGGTCTAAAGGGTCTCAACAGGTCCAAATGGTTTAAAATGGTCTCAAGGGTATGTTACAACTGTAGTTACAGGTCTATATGGTCTAAGGGGTCCATAGGGTATAAGGAGTCTAAAGAGGGTTCAATGGGTCTTAAGGTCGAAGAGGTTAAGTGGTCTAAAGTGTGTAAAGGCCTTCAGGGGTCGAAGGGGTCTTAAAAGTTCTAAAGGGGTCTAAATGCATCTGAAAGGTCAAGGGATCAAAGTGCTCTAAAGGGGTATAAAGGCCTAAATGTCTCAAAGGTACGTTCCAATAGTCGGTAATTAATAAACGTACTCATGGTCCAATAATTATTGTAGACGTTATAATATGTCGTTAATTATTTATATTTTATATATAATTATTATTATAATATGTAGTTAATAGATGTACTCATGGTCCAACTCACTGTACGTAATTAATAGACATACTCATGTGGGTTGACTGAGGCATCACATCGCCGATGATTCACCGTCCACTCCATGTTTTTTCCGTTTTGTATATATCTATAAATATATATAAAGTCAATTGGAAGAAATGATTTATGGGAACTTGACCTTTAACCTTTTGTCTTATTAACCTAAAAAAAATTGTCTTCCAGCTGGAGACGACCTCTACCAGTTTAGGTTTCATGAAGATTGGAGTAAAATTGTGACCTGAACCCAACTGACAAGCGGACAGAGAGAGACAAACGGACAGACAGAGACAAACAGACAGGCAGAATAACATCCAGACCAACCAATATGTTAATGAATCTTCGATTTTGTAAGTTACTAATTGATACTCATTCCACAACGGCAGGGATAATCATGGTGAAGAAGAGGAAGAAGAAGAAGAGGGATAACTTCATTTTAACCAGGATCCAGTGCTGTTAAATAAGACATATGAGGTGTGTGTGTGTGTGTGTGTGTGTATGTGTATGTGTGTGTGTGTGTGTGTGTGTGTGTGTGTGTGTGTGTGTGTGTGTGTGTGTGTGTGTGTGTGTGTATGCGTGTATTTATGTGTGTATGAATGTATTGCGTATATATATGTGTGCGTGTGTGTGTGTGTATGCGTGTATTTATGTGTGTATGAGTGTATTGCGTATATGTGTGTGTGTGTGTGTGTGTATGCGTGTATTTATGTGTGTATGAGTGTATTGCGTATATGTGTGTGTGTGTGTGTGTGTGTGTGTATGTGTATTTATGTGTATATGTGTGTATTGTGTGTGTGTGTGTGTGTGTGTGTGTGTGTGTGTGTGTGTGTGTGAGAGAGAGAGAGTGTATTGTGTGTGTGTGTATGAGTGTTGTGTGTGTGTGTGTGTGTGTGTGTGTGTGTGTGTGTGTGTTTGAGTGTATTGTGTGTGTATGAGTGTAGTGTGTGTGTGTGTGTGTATGAGTGTATATGAGTGTATTGTGTGTGTGTGTGTGTGTGTGTGTGTGTGTGTGTGTGTGTGTGTGTGTGTGTGTGTGTGTGTGTGTGTGTATGAGTGTATTGTGTGTGTGTGTGTGTATGTATGAGTGTATTGTGTGTGTATGTATGAGTGTATTGTGTGTATGTATGAGTGTGTTGTGTGTGTATGTATGTATGAGTGTATTGTGTGTGTTTGTGTGTGTGTGTGTGTGAGTATGAGTATGAGTGCAGGGTGTGTGTGTGTGTGTGTGTGTGTGTGTGTGTGTGTGTGTGTGTGTGTGTGTTTGAGTGTGTGTGTGCATGTGCGCTATCTCCACATGTGGGTGTTTTTTTAATGAGATGTTATATTCCTTGGTTCCATTGCTTGCTGCTCTGATGCACAACTTAAGGTGTCAAAGATTGTAACTTTTTGGACATTATTCGAATAGGTTCGGCTTTAAAGTTTGTTTGCCTTGTTTTTGGCAATTCTGTGGTGTTGCAGCACCCTTTTGCAAGCAATATCAAGGATGAAATGTCGAAGAACTTTGTTGTTTCTTGTCACATCCCTTGGAGGATCAGGATAAGTAATTGGAGCATCAAATTGCTTTGTTGGATGCGCTTGAGCTTTGCTGGAGTTCTCAAAATGCTGAGATCAAAGCTTGGAGGTTGAGGAGAAATGCTCAATACGTCTCAGCGAAAAAGCACCGATCTTCCTGAGATAGACCTTTGGCGAGGAAGAGGCAAAACGTAATGGCTTTTTCACCTTGCCATGCCAACAGCATCACAAGTAACCTGCTCACCTTCCTTCATCATAGATTCTGTCAACGTTTGAAACACAAAGCCTCCATTATTGCTTTTCGTGCAATGGCGGTTCTGCTTCATTTTACTGGGAGGGTTTTACAGGCACGATTCTCTGGGATCAGGATACCTATGTGCAGTAGGAAGCATGGCCAGGAAGCTTTTGTGCTGTTTCTTTTTGCACAATGTAGTGTCTGCCTGCTCAAGTTCTCTTGCGTCACAATTCTCACTGCAACCATAGCTGTCGTATTCGGTTAGCACTAACACTGTGGCATCTCCTTTGGCTTTTGTGATATGATTGAGAAGAAATGGAAAGCATTGGAGGAAGAAGAAGACATGGTTGTGAGCATACAAGTCTTGGAGGAACAGGCAGGGAATACCTCTTTAAACAGTCCCAGGATTGTGGATTCCAGAACAGTAAAACCAAAAGCTCGTGGTAATGAACGCACAGCCAAACAGAGCCCCCTGCATTATGATAATCACGCAGTATGGACTGATTTTACCAACAAGAACAGATTTGTGGCAGGTGCTTTCACAAATTACTCATGGGATCTTAAACTTGTGAGTGCGAGATGAGAGAGCAGACGTCTCAAAAACAAAATAGCACAATGTGTGATGCAACATCCTGCTTCCAGAACACCAGCACAGCATTTTGTAATCGGATCAGATCCTTTTGTGAATCAAACATGCGCAAAAGTCATCGAGCAAGCAGGTTATCTGTTGAGTCTTCCTGCTACCTGGATGCTTCCATCCTTGTGCCAACTTTGCCTTGATTGAGATGGGAGAAGCAGAATAAATATTATGAGAGGCTGTGGTATTTTTAGTGATTGCAAAAGAAACGTGTGACTGTCTAATACATCAACTTGAATGATGTCGACCTTATTTGAGAAAGCTGTCGATTACAGGTGTGGTGGTAAAATGGTAGATTCTGGTTGTTGCATTTGCAATGAGAGACTTTGTATCGTGGGATTTGGATCTGACTTTGCCCGCCCCGGATGCTGTGCGCGTGTGTGGGAGCTCCTCGTAAAATCTCTCATCTCTCGTTTTACAGTTCCCTCGGTGTGATGGCAAAATCATTGGAATTGAGCCATGAATTGGTAATGACTGTTTTGTCCTTGTTGAGACAAGAGAATGTACTTTACAGCCTTTGCAATTTGTCTTAAGCAAAGTCCAAAAAAAAAATAACATTGGCTTGTTGACCCTGTCCTGAGATAGGCTCAACCCTGAAGGATTTCCGTGACCTATCACATTTAAACCAAGGATTTGCTTTTCACTAAAGGTCAAAAGGTTTCTGTTTGCCTGCAGACGACGTTTGGACTGTTCTTGTTTGTGCTTCTAAAATTGAGCCCACTTTAGAAAATGATGCGTCACTTTGAGAGATTATTTCCTTCAATTAGGTCTGGGTTATTTTTGTCATTTAAGATTGTTTGCATATAGAGCTGAGGGCCGTTGACCACGGCATAGCATGGATGTGGCGGCCATTGACCAGGGTGTGCACGGGAAAGCTGTCGATAGTGGGCACATCGACCATCGACCATGGGTGCGATGGCTGTCGACCCTGGCGTCCGTTGACTGCTGGCAATACGTTGAATTATCCTTGAGTTGAACTAAGACAGAGTCTGTTAACATGGACCGTTTGAGCCAGAGGGTCGAAGACCCCTGCGAATGACTGAAATAATGTTAAAACTAGATGCTATTCATAGAATACTTACCCTGTGCAGTCAACTTGTTGCGAGCCAACTCTTCTGTTTTTGAACATTTTGTTATTTGATCAATATGGCCAGACCACGTGAGCGATGACGTCATAAATTTATATTCTCTAATATAATTGTTGCAGAGATCACGTTTAATACATTTCAAACTGATCAGACTAAGCATTGTCTCTGTCGAATTATGACGTCATAATTATGGCACCAATGATATCATTGTTAACAACACCAATTCCGCATATGGAGTTATTTACAATGAGCCAGGTTTAACTTTTTTCCATGCAGCGGTTTTGGAGATATAGAGGTGCAACATTTTTCGGTTTTTCCAAGATGGCGCCTGTACCACATGACCCATGACGTCATGATTATCATTAAAATATTATAAAGGAGGAGGTGCTCCTCTGGTGAAAATTTCGTGTCCATCAGACCAACAGTTGCTGAATTTTTTAAAATAATGATCGGATAAGTGATGCACTTGTCGAATTATGACGTCATAACGAAGGCACCGATGACATCATCATTAACATATCTTATTCCCCATGGGGAGTACTTGACAATGAGCTAGGTCTAAATTTTTTCCATGGAGTGGTTTCAGAGATGTAGAGGTGCAAAGTTTTTCCAAGATGGCACCTGCACCACGTGACCTATGACGTCATAATAATCATTAACATATTCTGCAGGAGGAGGCGCTGCTTCTGTGAAAATTTCATGTCAATCGGACCAACGGTTGCTGAGAAAATGATTTTTTAAAATGCAGACATGTATGGCACACGGCGCACGTACGTACGTAACTGAATGCTTAACCGCAGATTTCGTTTCGCGAGTGCAAGGTAATTACTGTACTACTAGCCGAAACCCGTGGAACATCCACGGAAGGGAGGATGTGGTGTATGGATAGAGTGTACCATTATGGATGGCATAGGGGAGCGCTCATGGGATCTTCTTCTTCCGTTAAGCTCCAATTTTTTCTCTTTAAGTTAAGTCCAATCAGTCCTCTCTGCTCGAAGTGCTCAGGCCATGCCTTCCCGCTCTCATACTTTTATTGCCGTTCGGTGTAGAAAGGGATTGACATATCGTTCGTCTGTTTCAGCTCGTTATCTTTAAGCTTCCTTACTCTCGCCACCTGCTACACCTCTCTGAGTTACGAGGATTTATGCAACGCACCCCGAGTATCGCAACGTCACTCCATTTAACTTTTTTTAAATGACGATAAAGACGTTTCCTTATATATCCTAATTTAAAATGTTCAAGGGAATAAAAAGACCATTTGGTTCACACCACCCATGTTCACACCACTCGACTGTCCAATCAGCGGACGGCTCGCTTCGCCTTCGCCCAGCAGACGCCAATACGATGGCGTCGTAAGATGGCGTCGTATCGGCAGTTAATCGGATGCTTTTGGGCCCCAACGTCGGCTAATTCAGATTTTTCGAGTATGGCTGCAGGTGATAAACAAAGAGCGCGGTTCGTAGATCGTAAATCCATTAGTGCCGTGGGCATCGGGTCACTGGGTGCGGCGTAAAAGGGATAACAAAGTCGAGTCCTTACGCTATTATTATATAGATGCTCAGAATTACAATGGCGATCTACGAAGGATTACCAAAACGAAGCAGAAACTGGTGGTGAAACACCTGCAAGGAAAAAAAGCAGGAAAACACTTCTTGTAAATAAAATGGATTATTACAAAAGTATACCAAGGATAAAGGTAGACAAGATGCGAGAAATAAGACCCAAACAAACCAAGTGGTCGACAAACACAAATGGGGATGATGGACACGCAAACTTATGGAGAAAAAAACCGAAACATAACCCTGTAATGGCGCCAAAATACAGGACGCATGAGCATCCCATCCCTCTCCAAGGCTCCATAGCTGACTTATCCACCATGGCTTACAGTCCACGAGCCAAACAGTTTGTGATGGTGGTTCCTTTAAAGCATATAATGCCTCATGTGTGCCGTTGGTGTTGACAACTCGTCGACCTGGCCTTACCCGCTTACAGGAGATGTTACATGATTACCCTATTTGCTTCAAAGTTTACACTGGCCTCCTCCTCGGTGCACGTTTTACAAGACAATTTGCCTCTCACGTTTTCCCTGATACATGCGTAAATCAAAGCTACACTATTCACATGGTCCATACTATTCTTAAGACAACCTATCCGTGGATCAACACTCACCCCTCCACCTTCCACGGAACAATATTTTTGATTTATTACCTCCGCCACTGAAGGTGGATGGAGGCTATGTTTGTTTTCACCCCTGTTTGTTACTTGCCGGAAAAGATTCCGGCAAGTATGTTGATCGGTTGGTTTGTCTGTCTGTCTGTCTGTTCGCAGCACTACGTCTACACCGTTGCACGTAGAATCGCCAAACTTTACACACATATTTGTCTTGCCCTGGAATAGACTGTGCCCAATTTCTAACTCTCTCGGTCCAAGGCCTCCATTATGACGTCATAATTCGATAATTTGACAAGTACAAAACTTCATCCAATCAAGATGCAATTTCTTGAGCGACATGACGGCATAAACTGTTGGAGAAAAAAAAAAATGATGACGTCATTGGTCACGTGGTTCGGCCGCCATTTTGGAAAAACCAAAAAACTTTGCACCTCTATATCTCTGAAAGTGCTGAATAGAAAGAATTGAGACATGGCTCATTGTAAAGAACTCTCCATGTGGAATAAAATATGTTAATGATGATGTCATTGGTGCCTCCATTATGACGTCATAATTCGACAAGTACAATCAAGATGAATTTCTTGAGCATCATCAAGGAATAAATTAGTTTAGAAAACAAATAATGACAACGTTATCGGTCACGTGGTTCGGCCGCCATATTTGTCCAAAATGGCCAATAAAAAAGTACATTCCGGCAAGTCCTCGGTCTCTGACTGATTTTTCATCTGTTTGTCTGTTTGTGCGCAGTACTACGTCTACACCGTTGCACATAGAATCGCCATACTTTACACACATATTTTTCTTGCCCTGGAATAGACTGTGCCCAATTTTTAACTCTCTCGGCCCAAGGCCTCCATTATGACATCATATTTCGAAAATTCGACAAGTACAAAACTTCATCCAATCAAGATGCAATTTCTTGAGCGCCATGTCGGCATAAACTGGTGGAGAAAAAAAAAAATGATGACATCATCGGTCACGTGGATCGGCCGCCATCTTGGAAAAACCGAAAAACTTTGTACCTCTATAGCTCCGAAAGTGCTGAATAGAAAAAATTGAGACATGGCTCATTGTAAAGAACTCCATGGGGAATAAAATATGTCAATGATGATGTCATAGGTGCCTCCATTATGACGTCATAAATCGACAAGTACAAAATTTCATCCGATCAAGATGAAATTTCTTGAGCATCATCAAGGAATAAATTAGTTTAGAAAACAAATAATGATGACGTCATCGGTCACGTGGTTCGGCCGTTATATTTGTCCAAAATGGCTGATAAAAAAGTACATTCCAGCAAGTCCTCGGTCTCTGCCCGAATTTTCATCTGTCTGTCTGTCTGTTTGTCTGTCTGTTTGTTCACAGTACTACGTCTACACTGTTGCACATAGAATCGCCAAACTTTGCACACATATTTGTCTTGCCCTGGAATAGACTATGCCCAATTTTTAACTCTCTCGGCGCAAGGCTTCCATTATGTCATAATTCGATAATTTGACAAGTACAAAACTTCATCCAATCAAGATGCAATTTCTTGAGCGACATGACGGCATAAACTGGTGGAGAAAAAAAAAATGATGATGTCATCGGTCACGTGGTTCGGCCGCCATCTTGGGAAAACCGAAAAAATTTGCGCCTCTATATCTCCGAAAGTGCTGAATAGAAAAAATTGAGACATGGCTCATTGTAAAGAACTCTCCATGGGGAATAAAATATGTTAATGATTATGTCATTGGTGCCTCCATTATGACGTCATAATTCGACAAGTACAAAACTTCATCCGATCAAAATGCAATTTATTGATCGCCATGTCAGCATAAACTGGTGGAGAAAAAACATAATGATGACGTCATCGGTCACGTGGTTCGGCCGCCATCTTGGAAACACCGAAAAACTTTGCACCTCTATATCTCCGAAAGTGCTGAATAGAAAAAATTGAGACATGGCTCATTGTGAAGAACTCTCCATGGGGAATAAAATATGTTAATGATGATGTCATAGGTGCCTCCATTATGACGTCATAATTCGACCAGTACAAAACTTCATCCGATCAAGATGAAATTTCTTGAGCATCATCAAGCAATAAATTAGTTTAGAAAACAAATAATGATGACGTCATTTTGTCACGTGGTTTGGCCACCATATTTGTCCAAAATGGCCAATCAAAAAGTACATTCCGGCCATTCCTTGGTCTCTGACCGATTTTTCATCTGTCAGTTCATCTGTCTGTCTGTTTGTCTGTCTGTTTGTTTGTCTGTGAACAAGATTTCTCAAAAAGTTGTGGACGTATTCAGACGAAAGTTGACAGAGACATTGGGTATGTGACGAGGACGAAATTATTGTATGTTGGTGAAGATCCGGATCCAGATCCGGCTACTAGTTTTTAAAGTGATTCTTCACCATTGGGAAATAGGGCCAAAAACGATACATAGCAGGATATCTCAAACAGTTATGGACGGATTTGTACGAAACTTGGTGGATCCTGGTGTTGAGCCTGGTGTTGGCTTAGTGGTTAGGGTGCCGGCTTGGGGGATCCTAGGATCCTGGGTTCGAATCCCGGTCGATCGCTGAATTAACGCCAGGGGGGTTGACTCAGCCTGTCATCCTTCCGAGGTCGGCAAATTGAGTACCAGCTTGCTGGGATGAATGATCACGGTGTGTACCCCGATTTAGATAGAATAGGTACACTGTATCCCTGCGCATCGTAAGAGCGTGACCAAGGGTTGGCGTCAGGAAGGGCATCCGGCCATAAAAACATTGCCTCAAACAGGGAACCATGATTGTCATGGGGCCCGCAAGGCTAACCCCCGCTCTAGCGGGGAAAATGGCATTAAAACGATCATTCATTCATTCATTGGTGGACCAGTTTATAAGGACAACTAATTCATTAGATTTTGGTTTAGATTTGAATGTGGAGTCGGATACGAGAATTATTTAATTTTCAAAGTGATTCTTCACCATTGGGAGATGGGGTGAAAAGCGATATTTAACATGATATTTCAAAAAGTTATGGATGAGTTATGACTAAACTTGAGGGACGAGTTGGTTAGGTGACAAGAACAAGCCGATTAGATTTTGGTTCAGGTTCGAATCCAGATCCGGCCCATCAATGGGATACAAAACATAAACTGTTCAGCCTGGCAGAGGTATGCTCTCTACCGAGTTTTTACTTTAATTATCACTTATGTTACAAACTTCACGAATATCTCATACAAATCAGCCACTTAACAATTAACAAAAAATATTGAAAAAAAATCATTCACGAAATCACTCTTTTAGTTGTTTGATTGGGTGGGAGAAGCAAGCTGTTCAACATTCAGGAGGCAAGTGTGAAACGGTTCACTTGGTGTTAAAAATGAAGAAATCAAATGTTGTTTCGTAAAAAAAACTCATTCTGTTGATGTGATTTACAGACAATGCATGCATACAGAAAAATAACAAATGTAATGGATATGAGAAAGGAGCCCGATCAGCAAAGACCTGAGAAACGACATGGTTGAAAGGATTGATCTGTGATATTTACACGATGTAAATGTGGGTGATAAGATTGTGAAGCAGGCCCTCATTACGAAATGAATTATACCAAAGTTGAGGCCAGAAATGCGTTCAGTATTGGACTTTGTATGCTGCGCGTTGGCAATGGAGGGATTTTGTGATTATTTAATTTAATATTTCACTTTTGTTTTTTCACGAAAGTATTTTCACGTTCTTCCAGCAGGTATAACTCACCAACCGAACACTGGAAACATTAACCTGAGATTTGTGACCAAATTGATGCTGGTGCTTTAAAAAGCCAGAAAAATCCTGGAGAATACAAGCGAACGCAAGCATATCATCGTCATTCCCATAATTGCTCTACGTCTGCAGGTGAAAGGAGGTTGTTTCCTGAAGCCTCGATGGAATACTGCATTTAATTCCCCAAAAGATCTGAACAGTATTTTTTTTGTTTGCACTTTACCACTCCTGTGCATTGTTGCGTATGTGGGCCATCTTGCCCTTTTATGCTGTGTTCGGCTCAGCTGCAAGTCATGTCAACTGCTCAGTGGGGAAGTTTCGCCTCAAAAGCAACCACAGTCGACCACAGTTCTGGTTTGAGCTTTGTTTCGAATGTTATGATATTTACATCATATATTTATTTATTTATTTCTATGCAGCCTGTGGCTGCTTGGCTGCATCATTTCCTGGGGGCACGGCTGTGCTGCTGATGCAATGCCTCCTGTTACCAGTAAGCTGGTACTCATTTTGTTGATATCAAAAGGATGAAAGGCTGAGTCGACCCGCCTTGTGTTAATTCAACGGCACGACAGGGGCTTGAACTCAAGACCCTAGGATCTTTTGCCAACTACCTTGACAGTTAAGCCAACACCAGGCGTATTTACATCATGATCTTGATATTGTTAATATGAAAAGCGTATACTATTGATGCGTATACTATTGATGCACGTTTGATTGTGCACGCGGGAGTCTATCTTAATACGCACATGTGCGGGGAGTTGCTAAACTGAGAATGTTAAACTTGAAGAAGAGAAAAATATATGATGGTGTGGACGACTGTGGTCTCGATGTAGATGCCCCCGGCCATCAACCGCAACCTCGGTGTGGACACCCCTGGCCGACGTCCGCAGCATCGGTGTGGATGACACCGGCCGATGACTGCAGCTTTGGTGTGAGTGCCCCCAGCATTCGATTGTGGCCTCTGTGTGGAAGCCCCCGGCTATCAACCATGGCCTGTGTGTGGACGTCCCCAGTCATCGACCGTGACCTCTGCATGGCCACCACCGGTCGTTGACCGTGGCCTCTGTGTGGATGCCCCCGGCCATCAATGGTGGCCTCTGTGTGGAAGCCCCCGGCTATCAACCATGGCCTCTGTGTGGACGTCCGCAGTCATCGACCGTGACCTCTGCATGGCCACCACCAGTTGTTGACCGTGGCCTCTGTGTGGATGCCTCCGGCCATCAACCATGGCCTCTGTCCTCGGTAGATGCCCCAGGTCATTGGCTATTGCCTTGTTGTTGACTCCTCCGATTGTCTATGTCGTCGGTGTAGACACCCCTGCCCATTGGCTATCTTCTCACTGGGATGCCATTGGCTATCTCCTCAGTCTACACATCTCTGCTCACCAGTCATGGCCTAGGTGGTGTCGATCTCCATAGCCTCGTTTTAGACACTCCTGGTCGTTGGCTATCTTCTCACTAGGATGCCACTGGCCATTAGCTATCTCCTCAGTGTCGACATCTCTGGTCACCAGCCACGGCCTAGGTGGTGTCGACCTCCATAGCCTCGTTTTAGACACTCCTGGTCGTTGGCTCCGGCCTCGTTGTTGAGGTCTGGCCAACCAAAATGACACAATACCCTTTTACTCACGATTGTAATTTTCTTTACACTGAATGGCAGCCGTAATCCTCACGCAAATAATTTTCTGCTCCCCTACCATGTATGTGTATTTATTTAAGTACCCATTCATTGTTTCTGTTGTGGAATGAGAAATTTCAGGGAGAGGTTGCAGCCACATCGTTTTCCTTCCCGTTTTTTAAAATTTATTATTACGCAGCTTTGTTGCTGTTCTCTTGAGGTTATAATCTTAACCTGTAGGCTTTCACCCTATGTTTACAAGAGCTCTGCTTGGTTGTTGTTGTTGTTCTTGTTGGGGGGGGGGGGTATATTTTTGAAATGTGCACCCATTGGTGGGACAGCTGTCGGGACCCCACCCACATTTGTCGCTTGACTCCACCCACCATAACCATGGTGCCTCGATAAAATAATATGGCTGCCATCTTGGCTTGGTTTTCTGGTGGGCCTCAGACATCAGGCCTGTAGGCGGTAGGCCTATGTTGATTTTGCACTGACCGGGTTTGATGCGTCAGATTTCCATTGTCTATGTTTGGGTTGAGTGTTAATTGCGATGAGGCACCCCGAAAAATCAAATCAATGTCGAATACAATTTATTAGTAAGGTTTAATCAAGCCTGTCAGCACACATGGTATGTGACTCCCTAAAAAATGGTGTTACATAATTTTTGAACGGCCCCATATTGGGGTTAAACAATCCGTGACCGTGTGATGAATCATCTTGTTCTGATATAACTGTGGTGGAGGCTGTCATGGATGAGATGTGTCGTGTTAATCTTTAACAGTGCATTAAATGTGCTTTTCCCAATCGGCCCGTTACCGGATTTTTTTTTTCACAAGTTGTGATCACAGTGCGGTCATTCATTCTTGTTTCCTCATCTTTGATCCTTCACTTGTTAAATCAACTTCTCACATAGCTATTTGTTGCTGAACAGGGAAGCTTTGTTGTGCTTGTACCATTATCCTCAATAATTTCCAATATATATATATTTTATATGTGCTGGAACAATTAGGAATCTCGTTAAAGTTAATGAATGCTGATTAGTGCAAATTGGTATCGACAAGGCTTTGCCATCTTGACTCGGCATTCGGCCAAGGTTATGACATCATAAGCGGAATTGTAAAAGATCCGACTTGTTGCTTTTTTGCCTAATGTGGTGTTGATGGTCACAACATTAATTGGTGAAAACATTGCTCTGAATCCTCGTCATCCATAAATATTCTTTGATTGGGATATAACCATGAGAGCTTATGATAGGTTAATGACGAGCTGAATGAGAACGCAATTAGCAAAATGCATCGCCATGTTCTGCAGAAAAGTGGTGACATGGTGTCACTTAAAGCATTTAACCTTGCCTGCCTGCAGTTTGGTTCTGAAGGCAAACCACTTTCAAAGCCAGAAAATACAAAGTTCTTCACAATGTTGTTAGGTATTATAGATGGGCTAGGCCTCGTGACATAATTTTCTGAATTGACTTTTCAACCATAATTACTTCCTACACTCCGCACCAAATGGCTAACATCTGTAAAAGATGAGAGCATAATTTTCAGCAATTGTCAAATTGAATTACATCACGGTGATTCATACTGAACTCTCAAAGTTACAGGAAGTATGTGAATTTGGATGTAACTTTGTGAAAACGTGACTGTGAAGCTTGGGGAAATATGACCTTGATGCTGCTGAAGTTCCATCACAAACCATTGTGATGGAACTTCAGCTTCCATTAATTTTCCTTTCTTTCTTTCTTTTTAAAAAATCTACTCTTTTCCCCTCTCTCCTCTCCTCGCTGTTGTGCACCCATTGGTGGTGGTTGTTGCGAGGTGTGGTTGTGCGTGGTTCCAGTGCTTGCTCCCTGTGTTTCTTGTTCTTTGCCTCTTTTCCCATTCCTCTGTGTCATTTGCTTTTGCTTGGTTCCCTGTGTTTTCTCCTTTGTGTGATAAGAGTGTGGGGGAGAAAGGGGGACAGAGAGAGAGAGGGAGAGACAGAGAGAGGGAGAACGAGAGAGCACTAGAGAGAGAGGGGGAGAGGGAGAACGAGAGAGAACAAGAGAGAGAGAGAGGAAGAGAGAGAGACAGAGACAGACAGAGAGACACAGAGAGAACCAGAGGGGGGTAGAGAGAACAAGAGGGAGGGAGAGAGAAAGAGAGGGTGGGAGACAGAATGAGAGGGAGGGAGAGAGAACGAGAGGGAGGAAGAGAGAACGAGAGGGAGGGAGAGAGAACGAGAGGAAGGGAGAGAGAACGAGAGGGAGGGAGAGGGAGGGAGAGGGAGGGAGAGAGAACGAGAGGGGGGGGAGAGCGAACGAGAGGGAGGGAGCGAGAGAGAACGAGAGGGAGGGAGAGAGAACGAGAGGGAAGGAGAGAGAACGAGAGGGAGGGAGAGAGAACGAGATGGAGCGAGAGAGAACGAGAGGGAGCGATAGAGAACGAGAGGGAGAGAGAGATAGAGACAGACAGAGGGACCCAGAGAGAACGAGAGGGGGGTAGAGAGAACAAGAGGGAGGGAGGGAGAGAGAAAGAGAGGGAGAGAGAGAGAACGAGAGGGAGGGAGAGAGAACGAGAGGGAGGGAGAGAGAACGAGAGGGAGCGAGAGAGAATGAGAGGGAGGGAGAGAGAACGAGAGGGAGGGAGAGAGAATGAGAGGGAGGGAGAGAGAACGAGAGGGAGGGAGAGAGATCGAGAGGGAGGAAGAGAGAACGAGAGGGAGGGAGAGAGAACGAGAGGAAGGGAGAGAGAACGAGAGGGAGGGAGAGGGAGCGAGAGAGAATGAGAGGGAGGGAGAGGGAGGGAGAGGGAGGGAGAGAGAACGAGAGGGAGGGAGAGGGAGGGAGAGAGAACGAGAGGGAGGGAGAGAGAACGAGAGGGAGGGAGAGAGAGAGAGAGAGGTGAGTGGAAGAGAGAGGTGAGTGGAAGAGAGAGGTGAGTGGAAGAGAGAGGTGAGTGGAAGAGAGAGAGAGAGAGGGAGAGAGAGAGAGAGACAGACAGACAGACACAGAGAGAGACAGACAGACAGAGACAGACAGACAGATACAGACAGACAGAGACAGACAGACAGAGACAGAGAGAGACAGACAGACAGATACAGACAGACAGACAGAGACAGACAGACAGAGACAGACAAACAGAGAGAGACAGACAGACAGAGACAGACAGAGAGAGACAGAGAACGAGAACGAGAAAGAGACAGAATGGTAGCATTGCGCAGGTTAATCCTGGAACCTCCCTGTATTTGAGGACTGTGTTCTGTCTGCCATGTTTCTTGTATAGTCGCCTTATTGGTTGTTTCTTTCTGTTGTGCTTAGGAAGGAGGGAGGTCGGGGTAGGTGAAAGGTTTGGAGATAATAAGGAATTTATTTTTTAAAGACACTAAACAGGGGTTAAAAATTGGTGGGATTTGAAGGGGCTGGGAGAAAAAAAAGAGCTGTAGGTTGTTGGGAGAAAAGACAATAAAAAAGACGATTGTGGACTCGAGCTCGGAAAATTTTGGCCTCAAATACCCGGCACGAAAAGTCTGGTGAATGTTTACAAATTGGCACAAGCGTTTAAAGAGAAACCGAACTAGAAGCAACAGTAAACTCAGAGACAGCAAAATAAACAGCAAATACTTGAGAAAACTACCGGGAGTACTTTTCTTTGAGGAAGTCAGCAGGGTCAAGAAACGGCACAACTGAGCTCTTAACCGGAACCGGAAGTCAAACTGGTGTGAATGGTGAACATTCTATATGGCAGTTAATTACTTATGATTTACCTATCAGGTATTGTGCTACATAGCAGGGCCTTGCTGTTCATGGGGTTACTTTCTTGAAAATCCCCGTGAACCGCAAATCTGAGATGCACAAACATAAAGGGGTAGTGGGGAAAATAGGGTTAAGGACTTAAACTTTAAAATTTGTAACCCTTTTTTTTTTTTTTTTGTATACAAGATCGAGGCTCGTGTAATAGCTAACATTAATCACTCAAAGACAAACTGACACATAAAATATATGATAAAGGGAGCGGGAGACAAGATGGGGAGAGAGAGGGAAGCACACAAGTACAACATTTGAGAGCAGGGACATCGGGACATCTGTGGGAGGGAGAGGGCTTGGGGGGAGGAGGCATAGGAATGGGGGGGGGGGGGGGAAGAGGTATAAAACACATGGACACTGCTAGAACTTCACGGAAAGAAGTCGGAATTTCAAAAAAGTGGATCTGGGGTGAATTATCAGGGGTAGAAAAGATCAAGGTCTTGGATGGGGGAAGATAAGTGATGGTGGTGAACAGCTGTTTTAAAGACTTGGAGGGAGGAGTGGGATTGAAGAGAGTGAGGGAGTTCGTTCCAGAGGCGGGAGAAAAGAGGAATGAAAGAGTGAAGGTGACTAGAGAGTCTTGATTTTGGCAGTTTAATCATAAAAGAGTTGCAGGCAGATCTTGTGCGACCTATACGAATATTTGGGGGACAGAACACAGACATATCTGGGGGAGCTAGGCCGCAGAGGAGTCGGTAGAAGTCAGAAAGACCACCAAACCTGCCTGCGGTGAGTGAGTGAAAGGCCCTCGGAGTTAGCTTCATCGCGGGAGATTCCAATGATTCTCAAAGCTTTGGTTTCAACAGCGTGAAGCCGAGCTAGGTGTGAGGAAGGAGCACCAGCCCAGAGGGGAGAACAGTATTCCATTGAGCTGCGGATTAAAGCTTTGCATGTGGTGAGGAGCTCAGGTGTGCCAAGGAAGGCCTTCGCACGACGGAGGATGCCCAGTCGGCGACTGGCTTTGGAGGCCAGCTTGAAAATGTGGTTTTCCCAGTGAAGATCATGCAGATAGTGAGACCCATTAGCTTGAGTGACAGAACTTCTTGGAGAGGATTGTTGAGAAAGTAGATGGGAGGGTTGTCCAGTCAGTCTTTTTGGAGAGACCAAGTGAGAGTGTGAGATTTGTCAGGATTGAAAGACATGTTCCACTTGTTGGACCAGTCTGTGATTTTGTCCAGGTCTGCAGAGAGTGAGGAGGCTACAGACTGCCGATCTGAGGGATAAGGTATGGAGCGGCAGAGAGTGGAGTCATCAGCAAAGAGATAGAGAGGATTTTCTAGAGAGTCGTAGAGATCATTAATGAAGACCAGAAAAAGCACAGGGCCCAGAACACTACCTTGGGAAACTCCAGCCTGAACAGGAAGGGGAGATGAGAGAAATCTATTCAGGGCCACACGTTGACTACGACCAGAGAGGAAGTCCGCAAGCCATGAGTGGAGATTTCCATGGATACCATAGGAAGAGAGTTTGGCGAGCAGAGCAGCGTGCCAGACTGTATCGAAGGCACGTGATATGTCAAGGGAGACGGCTCTGATTTCCTGTTTGGCATTAAGGACCTCCATCCATTGTTGAGACAGCAGAAGCAGCATGTCCAGACCTCCATCCATTGTTTTTGCCAAACTGCACACTTAATTAACATGTTTGTGCATTGTTTTTGTGCTATTTATTATCATGAATAGAAGGGTTGTGAAGAACATAAAATATAGTTAATTTTGTTGAGTTACTAAGATCATGAAACGTATCTATCTTCTATCTTCTATATATATAAAAGCAAGTTTTTCTTTGTTTGTTTGTCTGTTTGTCTGCATGCGCTAATCTCCTGAACTGTGAAAGATAGGACGAAACCTCTGAAACAAAAAATGTCGGGACAGGCCCCAGGAATGTTATAGGCCAGGTGGCGAGGCCGGTCGAGGCCGCTTCAGCCGGGCTGGGTTCATTTCGCAATTAAAAGCTGAGCTGAATTATAGTAGTCAATCTTCTACAGCCGCGAGTAAAATCTGAATTATAGTAGTAAATTCATTCAAAATGAACTAGAAATGTCGGGACAGGCCCCAGGAATGTTATAGGCCAGGTGGTGAGGCTGGTCGAGGCTGCTTCGGCCAGGCTGGGCCCATTTCGCAATTAAAAGCTGAGCTGAATTATAGTAGTCAATCTTCTACGGCCACGAGTAAAAGTTGAATTATAGTAGTAAATTCATTCAAAAAGAACCCGGGCAAAGCTGGGTGCTTTCGGCTAGTCTTTAATAATAATGATGATAAACTTGATCCAATATTATGTGATGGTGATGTTGATGATTGCGACGATGAAGACGAATTGTTTAGGATGATGGTGATGAGGGTTACTGTGTTGACGGCCCATGTTAATTAGGTGAATCAATGTGGAAAATAGTTTGTCGAGCCGCAATTATTCGAGCGCATTGACCGGAATCCCAAACATTTCCTGAATAAATTCATCGCGATCAAGCGAATCCGCAAAGGGGAATCCCACAAACGGCAAGGCCCTCCTGTATTTACTTTAATGCCTTAGATGTCTTTAATGCCTTAATTAATTAATTAATTAATTATTGTAATGCCTTTGGCTTCGAATGTATTAAATGATAATTAATTTTCGTACAATACTAATATAATGTCATGTTTGATAATATTTAGTTGTTATAATGTACGTCGTTGTGACATAAAATGACCTTGAATGATTGAGGTAAGCTTTACCCAACAGACATGGAGTAAAGTTAAGGCTGCACTGTCTGATTGAATGGATTTTGGACACAGCTTAAGTTTATGGACCCACTGTTTGGAGAGGTTATGACATTTTATTTTTAACTATTTTTTTATGGATAGCCTGCGGAGAAAGGGAGAAGACCATAACCACTTGTGTCTTCCCCTGCCCCTCAACAAACACACTCCCCAGCACCACACCCAGGAGACTGAAAATGTTGAGGTCATTGATCGTCCCTCTATGGCAGATGGTGGTACTACCCCAAGTTAGCTGATAAAAACCAACCTTCCACCATTGCTTTTAATTCAGAGTTTTCTATTTAGTGGGTTTCCTTCAGCTTGGCTTTTGAGGCCCACCTTCCCAGTTATTTAGATTCTCTGCCTTGGTTGTATGAGTTGATAGATCTCCCTCACTCTCGCTTTCATTCGCATTCTCCTCACTCTCACTGTTTGACAGTTGAAGTTGAAGGTTAATCATTATGATGTTATGTAGCCAGGCCTGGTTCTGCTTTGGAAGTATTCGATTGTTTCAAGGGAACACTGGTCTGGAACAAGGGAATGTATCAACAAGGGAACAAGGCAATCTTCATCTTGAGTGTTTCCTAAAACAAGACCGAAAGTTTAACAGCGGCATAGCCGGTCTAGTTTGATCCTTTAGTTGAAGAGGATAGTATGACCAGGGTGGGGATACCATTAGCAAATAATGCAAGTATTTTTTTTTTTTAAAGTACTCTGTCTCGAAGCTGTCTGTCACCATGGAAGTGAAGAGATTGCATTGAGACACTGGTTTATGACCTCCGCCACTAAAGATGGATGGAGGTTATGTTTTCACCCCTGTCTGTCTGTTTGTCTGTCCGTTTGTCTGTCCGTTTGTCAACAAGATATCTCAAAACGTTGTGGACGGATTCGGACGAAATTTAGCAGACAGGTAGCATGTGTGACAAGGACGAAATTATTAGATTTTGGTGAAGGTCTGGATTCGGATCTGGCTACTATAATTTTTTAAGTGATTCTTCACCATTGGGAGATAGGGCCAAAAACGATACATAGCAGGATATCTCAAAAATTTATGGATGTGTTTGTACGATACTTGTTGGACAGGTTTGTGTGTGTGACAAGGAAGAATCGATGCGATTTTGGTGAAGATCCGAATATGGATTCAGATATGAGGATTATTTAATTTTTCAGGTGATTCTTCACCATTGGGAGATCGGACTAAAACCAACATATAGCAGGACATCTCCAAAAGTTATGGATGGATTTGTACGAAACTTATTGGACAGGTTGTGTGTGTGTGACAAAGAAGAATCGATTCAATTTTGGTGAATATCCGGATACAGCTTGTAGAATTTTAAAGTGATTCTTCACTATTGAGTGATAGTGCCAAAAATGATATATAGCAGGATATTTCAAAAAGTTGTGGACGGATTTGGACGAAACGTGGTGGAAAGGGGGGTGTTGTAAAAAGGACTAATCAATTCGATTTTTGCTGAAAATCTGAATATGGATTCGGCTGCAAGAATTATTTCATTTTTAAAGTGATTCTTCACCATTGAGAGATCAGGTGAAAAGCGATATATAACATGATATTTAAAAAAAGTTAGGGTCGAGTTATGAATAAACTTGGTGGACGAGTTGGTTAGATGACTAGAACAAGCAGATTAGATTTTAGTTCAGGTCCGAAATTAGATCCGGCCCATCAGTGGGATACAAAACATAAACTGTTCACCTGGCTGAGGTGTGCACTCTACCGAGTGCCGTTCTAGTTCTATATGTTTTGAGTCGACAATGAACCAACCATACACCGCTTCAATCCAGTAACTTTGCAGTCACGACAAAGGGATTGCAGTGTTATTATTATATTTACTCTATTATTATTTTTAACATTATTATTATTAATATGAAAACGATACTACTGTATTAAGAAACCTGTTCTAATTTGACCGAAGTGGCCTGAAGGTGAGGCATGAAGGCATGAAGCCTATGGCCTATACATACTGTGTTGTTGGAATACCCATAACGCTGATGCTTTCAATATTTGATGATCATTTTAACAATCGGTTTGTTTTTGTTTCACGCTGAATGAAAAACGTAAAGGTGGAGCATGGCGATTGTAATATATGACAGGTTCGACGATATGTTTGGCCAGAACAGCATAGAAATCAAAATGGCGGTGTGTAGAGTCAGCCGTTGTACCGCCGTAATGACATCACAGACGTAATCACATCACATTGCCCCTTTCATGTGAGCAGATCCTCAGCTCTGATTGGTGTACGTTTGTGAGGGACATGCATACCATACATACATATATACATACATATATGTATATATATATATATATACGGACAGACAAACACTGTTCTAGACGGCTTTGCCCTGGCTGTAAATATTTACATTTACAGCTGTAAATAATTACTTTGCCAGCCCTACGCTGTAAATATTTATGTTTACCCTTGTTTGTGTCGTGCTGAAGAACTTTGATTTCAAGAGGCAGATATTTTTTCACTCGCTGTTTTCTCCTTTTCATCTCTTGACAAGGCACTTGAACCTCTGTGTGGTGTTCTGCCTGTTCCTAAGTAACATTTTATTAACAGTCATTTTCCTCTCATTAACAGTCATTTTATTAACAGTCATTTCATATCATGGTGTAGGCTGTGAAGAGAAACAGTTTGAGATGGTTTGGTCATGTGTTGAGGAAGGATGAAAGTGACTGGTTGAGAAGAGTAATGGAAATGAATATAGAAGGAAGTAGAGGACGGGAAGACCGAGAAAGACTTGGCTAAAGATGGTGGAAGAAGAAATGTGGGCGAGGGGGTTAACAAGGAGAGATGCAGAAAATAGGGCAAAATGGAGTAGATTGTCATGGGGCCCGCAAGGCTAACCTCCACTATAGCAGGGAAAATGGCCTTAAAATGCCTGTTGTTGTTGTTGTTGTTGTTGTATTTTCCTCTCATTGTTGTGTCTATATGGTATTTCGATTTTGACCTTTTGTGGCTTCAATTTTCAATTCTCTTGTTGCAGATTCTTCAATTAAGGGAATGCTTTTGTGAACTACTTGATCATTTATTTTATTATTTTACATTGGTGTTCACTTCCTTGAGGGGGGATAAGTGCTTGCCAGGGTTCTAGGAAAAGCCAAGATGCTTTCGTCACATGACACATCACATGGCACTCAAAGGCAGTTTTTTTGTGGTGTATCGGGGGGCTTTCGGTATAACTGCCATTTTCTGCCTTTTTTCTTGAAATACTCTTCATTTGCAGACAGTTTTTGTTTTAACATCTCAACACTTTGTTCCACTCTTCTAATCCTATATACAGACGGCATTTAATATGGAATATTTTTTTTGTGGGGGTGAACTTACTTTTCAAGATGACTTAGAACCAAAAGTTCATTGGAATTATGTTGAAATTATTCTAGATTTTGTTAATGTGACCTTTAAAAGAAACAAAAACCACATTTGACATTTCGAAACAAATAAATTGATCCTTGAAAGTGATGTAAACTGATATCGAACTCAATTCATGGACAGTAATGTGTTAAACTTCTGTACGTTTTCCAGAAGTATCTCTTTATTTTGCACATTAGCCAAAATTTTTTTTAACAAAAACAAAAGTTAAATTACGACTGGGATTACGGACAGTAAAATTACAGTTCAGTACTTCGTGTAACCCCCACGAACATTCAGGAGAGCACGTACACGTTGAGGCATGCTGTTCATGAGATTTGCCAAGGTTTGGACAGGAATCGCTTGCCATGGAGTGACAATGGCGTGCTGCAATTCACGCACAGAGGTCGGCTGCTGGTCCAAGTGGTCGATTTGACGCGTTAATTCTGCCCACAAGTTCTCTATCGGATTCATATCCGGGGACATGGCAAGCCACTCCATATGCTCTACACCACGGTCAGCAAGAAAGTGTTGGATCATGCGAGCACGATGAGGCCGTGCATTGTCATCTTGGAAGACAAAGTTTCCTCGAAAGGCTGCACGAGCAAATGGAAGCAATGTTTCTTCCAGAATGGCCCTGTACTTGAACTGGTTCAGGTTTCCATTCAGAACAACCAGGTCAGTTTTGCCCCCTGCATGAAAAGCAGCCCAAACGGTCACCCCACCACCTCCAGCTTGGACTCTTGGCACTATACAATCTTTGTTGTAGGCTTCATGCACTTGTCTGCGCACTCGGACGCGGCCATCTTGACGATATACCAGAAATCTAGACTCGTCACTGAAGATCACGTGATTCCAGTGTCCTGGCTGCCATTGACGGTGCTCTCTGGCCCACTGCAATCGGCGCTGGCAGTGTTGTCTGGTCAGGTGTGGCTTTCTCAGGGGACGCCTGGCACGATAGCCTGCTTGAACCAGTCGTTGGTTGAATAGCCTTCTGGATACAGGCACATTTGTCAGTTGCTGCCACTCAGCCCCAAGCCGATTAGCTGACTTGTTACGGCCATTGCGGACTAACCGGTGCAGCTGGCGATCATCCCTCCTTGTGGTTCTGCGGGGACGTCCTGGCCTCGGTATTGGAGTAGGGACACCCCTCTGAACATTTCGTTACAGGATCTTTGACACCTGACCTTGAGTGATGCCATACTGCCGAGCAATAGCACGCTGTTTCATGCCATAATTTCGTAAAGCCACCACTCCATGACAAACAGCATTGTCGAGTTGACGGACCATCTCCAGAGGAAGCGGCAATAACTTTTGGAGACATGCAGCAGTTGTTTTCCACTAATACAGAACACAACAACCCTTGTATACCCGACTGTGAAGCCAATCATCAAATGCACCTGTCAGTACATTTTGCCACGCCACCTGTGATATAATCCTGCTGTTGACTTCTTGCTGCGACAGACAATCAGTGACATGGTTCTTTTAACAAATAAATCACCAAAGTGTAAAAGAAACTCACCAGATTGATATACTGAGTTAAGAAAGTAAACCCAAGTCAAGAAAAAAAAAAAATTCCATATTAAATGCCAAGTCTGTAGCAACCATGTCAAATATTTAACCAAGGAAGATGTTCACATGACTTAGAGCCGTCCTTATCACCACACTTAAAAAAAAAAAAATCGGCTCCATCTCCCTGTCTTTCACGCCATGTCCTCATAAACGGTTGTGCAGAAATTCACCAAACTTGGTAGCCATGATCAACACATGGCAAGAATTTGCCAGAGCAGTATCATTTGTGGCCCTGCTTCTTGAGGCCCTGGGTCGGGGTCAAAAGGTCAAATCCCCCAAAAATACAATTGCACTTGCAGGCACATTTTAAAGGAAACTTTGGATATGCAATCAACATTGAGGGACGCATGAAATAAGTACCGATTTTTTGTATTTGACACCCCCCCCCCCCTTCCCTCCCCAGGTTCATATCCCAGAGGGTGGGGATTTAAGGTCACAGGGGTCAAAACAGAAGATTTTTTTTTATACTCAAAATTGGATATTGGGTCATTCCTCTTGGAACGTTTTGCCATCTTTCAACTTTGATTTAGGTGGGAATCGTGGTTATTACCCTCGCCTGATGAGAGGGTATTGCATTTGAGTCCGTTTGTCTTTCTGTGTGTCTGTTTGTTTGTCTGTCTGTTTGTTTGTCTGTTTGTCTGTCTGTCTGTTTGTTTGTCTGTTTGTTTGTCTCCACAGAATAAATATGATTTTCTCTGCAACGGTTGGTCCGATTGACAGGAAATTTCCACCATACGTGCAACTCCATCTGTAGAAATTTTTGAATAATAATTATGATGTCATAGGTCACGTGGTTTGGCCGCCATCTTGGAAAAACCGAAAAACTTTACACCTCTATATCTCCGAAAGTGCTGCATAGAAAAATAAAGACATGGCTCATTGTAAAGAACTCTCCATGTGGAATAATATCTGTTAATGATGATGTCATAGGTGCCTCCATTATGACGTCATAATTCGACAAGTACAAAACTTATTCCGATCAAGATGAAATTCCTTGAGCGTCATCTAGGGATAAATTGGTGGAGGAAAAAAATTAATGATGACGTCATCGGTCACGTGGTTCGGCCGCAATATTTGTTTTAACACAAAAGCATTATAAACCACTGAAAACACATCCTGGCGAGGTTCTGCAATCTCTGATTTCTCTTTTTTGTTTGTGATTATGCGCCATCGATTTCGCTCTGGTGTTCATCTTGTGAAACTTTCTCTTGGTAAAACTTCCAAAACTTTTCTTTCTGGACCTATAAGTAAAGATTATCATAAACTCTAGCTCACCGCCATTGCACTACTTAAATATCTTACATCATACCTCTTTCTCTCTTGAAAAAGAATGGTAAAATAATACAAGGACAGACGTTATGTTTTCACCTCTGTCGGTCTGGCTTCTGTGAGCAGGATATCTTAAAACGTAATGCAGATTTGGACGAAACTTGGTGGACAGGTTGGATAGGTGACGAGCGTGAATTGATTAGATTTTGATGTGAAGCTCTGGATCCAGATATGCGGATTTTTTATTCTTAAAGTGATTCTTCATAATTGAAAGAAAGGGCCGAAAACGATATACAGCCTGATATTTCAAAAAGTTTTGGATGGGTTATGACAGAACATGGTGGATGAGTTGGGTAGGTGACAAAAATAAGCTGATGAGATTTTTCATATCAATTGCACTTTTCCTCTTTAATGTTGAATTTCTTTATCTCTGCCTTGTTTTACTTTTTCAGAAAGCCTTGCAATTGGTCACAAATCATATCTAGTGTTTTGTGCTGCACAGTATGTGCTTGTATATTTAATTTTTTTTTCTGCTGGCAAATGTGTTTTGCCTAAATTAGAGGCTGTTTTTCAGCCATCTCATTGTTCTGCCCCCATGTATCTTCTGCATTTTATGATGAGCACGGGTATGGCTTGTTCCCTATTTCTGCTTTTTAAGGCATTTCCATCATCCACCTTACCAGTGTTCACTAAGATCAATAATCCATCCTACCTGTGAGCAATAAGATTCCATCTGCGGTTTTCCCATCCATCCTCAAGACATTGGCACACTGAATCGTGAGGGGAGGCAGTTGCAGTAAAGCATCTTGCTTTCTCAGCTTGGCAAGCTAACCCAATTAGACTAAAGGGCAAATCCTGTTCATACTGCAAGGCTCACAAGAAGTGTGTGCCCTTCCTGAGGCAAGCCAGAAAACATCATCTTACAAATCTGAAGACTCAAACCAGTCATCTTCATGTTGGTGCCTTGCCAAGTCCGTTTCTGCTGTGTGCTCCTCTCCATTCCATCCCTCACATCAAAACTGCACTATGGTGACTCTGCCCAAGATAACGTGGAATATGTAAACTCTGTCTTTGCCTCCAAATCTCATGTACCCAACCCATTCCACATAGTCCACTGGATTTTATGTATCCATGGATTATGTGTCCTCCTCGCCCAAGAAGGGAGGGAAAGTTCCTTGCGGCATTGACCCTGCTTCAACAATGGGCCCAGATAGCATCAGTGCCCATCTGTTTTCAAATCCTGCTCTGCTGTTCTTGCTTCTCCGTTTGTCTTCCCTATTCAGTCTGTCCTCGTGCTTTTGCCACCTCCCATCTGCATGGAAGTCGGAAAGCATCACTCCTGTCCACAGGAAGGATGCAAAATCAGATCATACCAACTATAGGCCAGTGAGCTTGCTTTCAATTACAAGCAAAGTCATCACTGCTGCTGATGTCAAGTTTTCCTGTTAGAAAACAGCTTGATCTCCAGCCATCAGTTTGGATTCTGTCCTGGTCACTCAGCTCTGGACATGCTTCTACTCCTCTCTCAGCAATGATTGGATGCCTTCAATCTCAAGCAAGAGGTTAGGACCATCTCTCTGGACATGTCTTGGGCATTCGACCTATTCTATTCTGCTTTGCTTGCCATTCTCTCTTTAAGACCACCTTCCTGGATCTTTGGCGTTTTCCACTCACAGCATTAACAGAAATTCGTGTGGGAAAGTTTACAGGTTGAGTCAGTCCCATGAAGTCACAGAAGTCCTTTGCAGAAGTGCCATGGCTGGTGAGAGAGTTTCCAACACCCATCCAATTAGCATGGTGACAATTGAAATCACCACATATGAGGAAGAGAGAGTTGGGATGAGAAGTTCAAAGTTGGTCCTATGTCAGAGAGAGAGAGAGATGTGGATGGAGTTGTCACCGATTGGAGGACGGTAAAACACACAGAAAAAACATGAGATGGTAGCAACAGAGAAGTCACGGCTCGAGGTACTCCTTGGGTTTGGAAAGTGTAAGAGCAGTACACGGAGAGTGAGAAATGGAGTTATTTATGTACAGTGCAACTCAGCCCTCAGGACGGGGTTCAGGTCAATGGAACCAGAGGAGACTATAGCCAGGGAGAGACACTATGGTGTCAGGGGCATCATGTGGGAGGAAGGATTCTGTTAAACAGATGATGTCTGCTTTACAGATGATGTCCCTGTCCTCTTATCCTGTTTGTTCATTCCCTTGATGTTTCTCCCACTGTCGGATTTACCTCGCTCTCCCACGAGCCTCGCTCCCGCAATAAAATACGTCATAATGATGTTGTTAAAAACTCTTTCAAGAGCCCCGACCAGAATAAAACTCTATAAGTGGAACACTAAGTTGCATTTATGTCGTTTAATGGCCCCAAATGGGGAGAATTACTAAGTAACTGTTGTGAGTCCTTTTTATGTTTTTTTTTTCTTCCCTACAAATGGGAAATCCCACTGTAAGGGTACGTGCAATGACCATCAATTACTTACATATATATATATATATATATGTCATCCTCTTACGTAAATAAGTATAAGGATGAGATCTGAACTAGAGTGCAAGGAAACACTTTGCACACACTAAGTTCGTCCTGAAATCCCTGGCTCTCTATTCCAGTGACTCGATCACCGAGCAACATATTTCATTGTTTAATTATCACTTACACTGGAATGGTTACTATATACGAGGACCCATATTTAGGCCGATAATATTGTTCATACTTACTGTAATCAGTATAAAATCCCATCTACCACATAATATAATGAATAATTTTTGTCCTCAAAATGTTTTAAGAAATTGTCGCTAAACACATTGAATATCTTTTAGATTGTTAGCCACATCGACATGTAACAGTTTATTTCTCTGCTCCAAATGTCACCGTGATCCACTGAATCAGAGACTTGGCAACGTCCTTGAATGACCTGCCAGGGTGCAACGCTACCTCTCATGAACAATTTTATTGAACGCCTCAAAGCCAGAATTTCTGCTGATATAGGTACACTGGGTGCACCATATTGAGGGACAATTTAAGCTTTTTGTGAAGAGATCAAAGGCTGGTGAAGTGTCTAGTTGACCATTGGTCTTTCAAAATGCCCGTGATGGCTGAGAAAGCAAAGCACTTGTATGTTTGTAGTTGAATATCTGCACAGATTAACTCGTGTGTAACTTGGCTGGTTTATTAATGGCACTAGGTATAGCACATACCTCCCTCCGCCAGGCTGATTTTTTTTTGGATTGATCGTGATGACGTAAAATGCTGTAAATGTTGCAATGTATTGTATGAAAGTGTTATTTCCTCTGTGCATTGTAAATCAGGAGTGTATTGCATTTATAACTGTAATAGGTAAAACTATAACTGCACTCAGTAGAGAGCATACCTCCGCCAGGCTGAACAGTTTACGTTTTGTATCCCACTGACCGGTCAGATTTGGATCCAGACCTGAAACAAAATCGAATTGGCTTCCTCTTGTGCCCTAACCAACTCATCCACCCAGTTTTGTCAAAAGACATCCATAACTTTTTGAAATATCATGCTATACAGTGTCTATAGAAAGTCTACACCCTCTTTCAAAATTTTCACCTTTTGTTGCCTTATAGCCTGGAATTAAGTTGCATTAAATCAGACTTTTTCCACCTTTATTTACACATCGTAATCCACAACTTCCAAGAGAGAAACAAATTTTACAAATTTCAGGAAATTAATTAAAAATACAAAACTAGAATATATTGGTTGGATAAGTGTCCACCCCCCTGAGTTAATACTTGGTGGAAGCACCTTTGACAGCAATTACAGCTGTGAGCCTGTTGGGATAGGTCTCCACCAACTTTGCACACCTTGATTGGGCAATATTTTCCCATTAATCTGCACAAAACTGTTCAAGCTCTGTCAAGTTGTGTGGGGAGATTTGATGGACAGCAATCTTCAAGTCATGCCACAGATTCTCGATTGGATTTAGGTTGGGGCTTTGACTGGGCCACTTAAGGACATTTATCCTTTTATTCCTTGGCCACTACAGTGTAGCGTTGGTTGTGTGCTTCGGGTCGTTGTCATGTTGAAAGGTGAACTTCCGTCTCAATTACAGCTTTTTGCAGAGTGCAGTAGGTTTTCCTCTATGATTTTTCTGTATTTTACTCCATCCATTTTCCTTTGTATCTTGACAAGTGCCCCAATCCCTGCTGATGATAAACATCCCCATAACATGATGCTGCTGCCACCATGCTTCACAGTAGGGATGGTGTTCTTTGGGTGATGTGCTGTGTTGGGTTTACATTTAGGCCAAAAAGTTCCATCTTGCTTTCATCAGACCACAAAACCTTTTGCCACATTGCTGCAGCATCTCCAGAGATATCTAAAATGGGACTCGAGTTGGGCTTTTTTGAGTAATGGCTTCCTTCTTTCCACCCTACGGTACAGGTCAGACTTGTGGAGTGCTTTGGATATTGTTGTCACATGCAGGCAGTGGCCAGTCTTTGCCATAAAGGCCTGTATCTCTTTCAAAGTTGCCATTGGCCTCTTGGTGGCTTCTCTGATCAGTCTCCTCCTTGCTTGGTCATCCAGTTTGGAGTGATGGCCTGATCAACGCAGGGTCCTGGTGGTACCATACACCTTTTACTTCTTAATGATTATCTTGACTGTGCTCCAAGGAATATTTAAGGCCTTTGAAATATTTTTGTACCTATCCCCTGATCTGTGCCTTTCCTCAACTTTATCCTGGCGGTCTTTTGAAAGCTCCTGGGTGCTCATGGCTGACTCTTTACAATGAAATGCACTACCCAGCAAAGGTAACCTACAGGAACAGCTGATTTTATTCTGAAATAATCAGAATCACTACAATTTAGTACCGGTGGAGGCCAATTAACTTGGTGTGTGATTTTGAAGGTGATTGGTTATACCTGAGCTGTCTTACAATTGCTATTATAAGGGGGTGGACACTTATCCAACCAAGATATTGTTATGAATTTTAGGGTAGAGTGATATATAGACCAGGCAGATCTGTGTAGGTATCGTGCTCCGACTGTCGTGAAGAAGAAGAACCATCTCGATGTACATAAGCAGGGACCTGTTTAACCCGAATGTCGGATTAAGTGTATATTCGTCCCCGTCACAAGGGGGCGGGGCTTGTTAACTAGATTAGGACATAAGGGTACATTTATCCCTTGTAAGTCTTACCCAATGTGATCTATCCTTTGTCCCGTATGGCATTACACCATAGACACGAGGAAAGGCCCATTAGCACACACACTAATTAAATTCTCTCCCACAATAAAACTCACCGGAAGCCAGTTTGGGGCACTGCCGATGGTGCCGCAGCCAGCTACATCACCAGCTGGCATAGCAACACTCATCGCACAGGCAGGCCGGGAGCCACGCCCAGAAGGACTCGCTATTGGGCAGGAGTTAACCAACCAAGGGCTAAAATAAGGAAGGACTGGTGATTGGCCAGGGCAGGGCAAGAAGCTTCCCTCGGATTGGTGGAAGGAAGGGAGCAAGAAGCGACATACTAATTGGCCAATGACCGATGGCATGAGGAGGAGAGCGCTAAGCGCTCAGCCAATGGTGAGGGACTGACGCGAGAAGAACATGCTAGAGGTCGAGAGGCGACAGACTGATTGGTAGGGAGGACCGGTGACGTCAGACCACGAGCAATAAAATAACTCACTGGCTGGCATTTCGTCCCTTCTCATTCTGGATCCCTCTTGCGCTTGGACCTTTTGCTTGACCTGGTCTATCTCCCCGCTTGATTTTGTTCCGGACATTGGCGAGCGACGGTGTGCGGGACGTGACCTGTCGTCGGAACGAAGGGAGCTGCAGATCGTTCGCTCACTCACGCGACCTGCCTGGAGGGGGGCGCGGACGGGCCGTGCGAGAGGCCTTATCGAGGCCTAGTGATCAGGGGTGCGTTGAGGCCTTCTTCCCACCAACGGGCCTGAGACGGGTCTTGGCGAGATATGTCATCCTGTGGCGGACACGAGAGCTCACTGGCGTGAGGGCATCATTCCACGCACCAAGTAGGCGGCGGCCACGCCCGAGGGGTAGGCGTGGCCGCGGGATATACACCTGGCGCGCAGCCTGGAGCGCGCCAGTGCTACAGTGAACTCTTTTAAAAAAGACACTTAAACTTACCGCGTTGTCCGCTTCCTTCTTATTGTACAAGTAAGCGCGCGTAGCACCGCGCTTCATTTGGTGACCCTCCGACGTTGGATCAGCCGTCACTGACCGACCGAATACGCCATCGCAATGGCAAACAACGCGGTTACGATCAAACTCCCCGAGTTCTGGGAGACGCAAGCTGAAGTATGGTTCCTGCAGGCGGAAGCCCAGTTCCGACTTCGAGGCATCACGGTGGACGAGACCAGGTACTGCCACGTGGTCGCCTCCCTCGGGCCCGACATGGCCGGCTGCGTCATGTCGGTCCTGAGGAACCCACCGGCCGACGGCAGGTACGAGGCGATCAAGCGTCTCCTCCTCGCCACGTTCGGCCTCACGGTGGACGCTCGGGCCGACCGCCTCCTGGACCTCCCCGAGCTCGGTGACATGCGACCATCGGTCCGCATGGACCATATGCTGTCGTTGTTGGGCGACGAAACCCCGGACGCTCTATTCCGGGCGTTGTTTCGACGCCAGCTGCCGGCACGAGTCCTCCTCGCCTTGGCCGGTTCTGCGACGACGGAACCCCGGGCTCTCGCTGCCGAGGCCGACAGGTTCTTCGCGGCTTTGGACACCCAGGCGAGTTTTGGCATGGCCGTCGCGGCTATCGGGGCTGATGCTGATGCTGACCCTGATGCTGATGCACCACACCTCGTGGATCTCGAGGCTGATGCGCATTTCGTGTCCGCCGCCACGCCATGCCCCGCCCACCGCCGCCGCCGCGGAGAAAACCGTGGCCTCCACCGCCTTCGCCGCAAACCTGGTGTTTTTTCCACGCCCAGTTCGGCCACAAGGCTCGGCAATGTCGCCCGCCGTGCTCATTCGGCAGTTCGGGAAACGCCCGGGCCGGCCCTCGGTAGTGGCACTGAGCGCCAGCCGTGCAAACAGCCTACTGTTCATCACGGACACCTTATCCGGGCGCCGTTACCTGTGCGACACGGAAGCGCAGGTGAGTGTCGTTCCCGCCGGTACGTCCGACAAGCAGTCCGCGGGCCGGGGCCCCGCGCTGCTTGCTGCCAACGGTACGCCCATTCGCACGTACGGAAAACGCTGCCTTTCTCTGCGGTTCGGAGGGCAGGTTTTCCGGTGGTCATTCGTCACTGCCGACGTGCATATGGCACTGCTCGGTGCGGACTTCCTCTGTGCCAATGGCCTGTTGGTCGACGTAAAGCACAGAAGGCTTGTCCAGGCTGAGACGTTCAGCTTGCTCGCTTGCGCACTGCCAGCCTCGTTGAGCAGCTCCCGGAGCGGCTCATCGAGCGGCTTGCTGAGCGGTTCGGTTCCGGCCAGGTTCATCTGTACGCTTCCGGCAGCGAACGACTTCACCCGCCTCCTCGCGGGTTTCCCGACCCTCACGCGGCCCACCTTCTCGGCAGGGGCCGTCAAGCACGGGGTGGAACACCACATCCCCACCGCCGGGCCACCGGTCTACGCCCGGGCACGCCGCCTCGAGCCGACGAAGCTCGCGGTAGCTAAAGTGGAGTTTGCTACGCTGGAGCGGCTCGGCATCGTGCGGCGCTCCGAGAGTGCTTGGGCGTCGCCGCTTCACAACGTGCCAAAGCCCGGCGGGGGATGGCGACCGTGCGGGGACTACCGGTGCCTCAACGACGCCACCACCCCCGACCGCTACCCCGTCCCCCACATCCAGGACTTCTCTGCCCGGTTGGCGGGCATGTCCTTCTTTTCGAAGGTGGACCTCATACGCGGCTACCATCAGGTCCCCGTCAGGCCGGAGGACATCCCGAAGACGGCCGTCATCACGCCATTCGGTCTTTTCGAATTTCTTCGGATGCCCTTCGGTTTGAAGAATGCGGCTCAGGCGTTCCAGCGACTAATGGACAGCGTCTTGCGTGACTTGGATTTCGTCTACGTCTACCTGCACGACATCCTCGTCGCCAGCGCGTCCCGCGAAGAGCACCGACACCATCTCCGCACGCTCTTCGAACGTCTGGGCCAGCATGGCCTCATCGTGAAGTATGGTTCCCTTCCCGCCAAGTGCCGGTTCGGCGTCGCCGACATCGACTTTTTGGGGCACCGCGTCACCAGGCACGGGGCTGTCCCCCTACCGGCCAAGGTGGAGGCGGTGAAGGGGTTTCTGCGCCCCCGCACAATCAAGGGGCTCCAGGAGTTCCTGGGCATGGTGAACTTTTACCATCGGTTCCTGCCCCGCATTGCCCAGCTCCTGCGCCCCTTGCACGAGGCCCTCCGGGGGAAGCCGAGCAAAGGTGATGTTACCTGGACCGAGCAGATGGACGTGGCGTTCGTCGGCGCGAAGCTCGCCTTGGCCAACGCCACCATGCTCGCGCACCCGGCGCCCGATGCACCGATCGCCCTCACCACCGACGCCTCGGACTACGCGGTGGGTGCGGTGCACGAGCAATGGGTGCGTGGTGCTTGTCAACCGCTGGCGTTCTTCAGCCGGCAGCTTCGCCCGCCTGAACGCCGCTATAGTACCTTCGACCGCGAGTTGCTCGGGCTTCACCTGGCGGTCAGGCACTTCCGCCATCTGCTCGAGGGCCGTGCGTTCACGGCCTTTGTCGACCACAAGCCACTGGTCTTTGCGATGGGCAACAGCGCCGAGCCGTGGTCGGCCCGGCAGCAGCGTCACCTCTCGGCCGTGTCCGAATGTACAACGGACATCCGGCACGTCGCGGGAAGGACAACCCGGTGGCGGATTGCCTTTCCCGGTCCGTCGCCCACGCAGTCCACCTTGGCATCGACTATGCCCGGATGGCGGCGGATTAGGCCGCCGACCCCGGCGTCCAGGCCTTGCGGACCGCCGTCATGGGCCCCCGCGTCACCGAGGTGCCGTTCGACGGCACGGCCCTCTTGTGCGACGTCTCCCTCGGGCGGCCTCGCCCCATCGTGCCCGCGGGCTGGCAGCGCCAGGTTTTTGACGCCATCCACGGCCTATCCCACCCGGGCACGAAGGCCTCCCAGAGGTTGGTCGCCGACAAGTTTGTCTGGCATGGCCTCCGGAAGGCCGTCCGCGGCTGGACCAGGACGTGCCTCGCGTGCCAGCGCGCGAAGGTGCACCGGCACACCCAGGCCCCATTGGCCCCGTTCACGGTGCCGGAACGAAGGTTCGACCACGTACACGTGGACCTGGTGGGACCTCTGCCCCCCTCGCAGGGATTCACCCATGTCCTGACCATGGTGGACCGCACCACCCGGTGGCCGGAGGCCGTGCCTTTGGCGGTGACGACGGCGGCGGACGTCGCACAGGCGTTCATCGCCACCTGGGTCGCCCGGTTCGGCGCCCCCTCGGACATCTCGTCCGACCGCGGCCCCCATGTCACCTCGGAGCTCTGGGGGGCGGTCGCGCGGGGGCTCGGGGTCCAGCTGCACCGAACCACAGCCTACCACCCCCAGGCCAACGGCCTGTGCGAGCGGTTCGACCGCTCGTTGAAGGCCGCGCTCCGGGCCACCCTCCGCGACGGCGGCTGGGTCGACAGGCTCCCCTGGGTACTGCTGGGCCTCCGGACGGCGCCCAAGGACGACCTGCGCGCATCCGCGGCGGAGTTGGTCTTCGGACAACCGCTGCGGGTGGCGGGCGAGTTCCTCGCCGACCCCACGGCGCCATGGTCCGCGGCGCAGGAGCGCTCCGCGCTGCAGGAGACAGCCCGGAGGTTCGCCCCGGTGCCGACGGCGCACCACGGGCATCCGCCTACGCACGTTGCCCCGGAGCTTCGCACCGCGGAGTACGTCTTCGTCCGGCACGACGCCCACCGGACACCACTGCGGCCCCCGTACGACGGGCCTTTCCGCGTGCTGGAGACCGGGGCGAAGCACTTCACCTTGGACATTGGCGGTACTCCCGACCGCATCTCGGTGGATCGCCTCAAGCCGGCCCACCTCGATGTGGACCACCCACCGCCGGTGGCTCGGCCCCCGCGTCGGGGCCGCCCCCCTGCGGGCGGACCCCCGGCACCGCCCAGTACCGCCGGCACGCCGCCCCCCGGTCCTGCACCCACCCCGGGTGCAGCCGGAGGCATCCCAGCTGGCATCCCTGCACCCCGGACGCCGCCGGTCGCCATAGGGCGCTTCGGCCGGGTCATCCGTTTGCCCCACAAACTGGCCCTCCAGGTACGCGGGAATTCTGGGGGGGCGCGTGTGGCGGACACGAAAGCTCACTGGCGTGAGGGCATCATTCCACGCACCAAGTGGGCGGCGGCCACGCCCGAGGGGTAGGCGTGGCCGCGGGATATACACCGGGCGCGCAGCCCGGAGCGCGCCAGTGCTACAGTGAACTCTTTTAATAAAGACACTTAAACTTACCGCGTTGTCCGCTTCCTTCTTATTGTACAAGTAAGCGCGCGTAGCACCGCGCTTCAGAGGCCTTATCGAGGCCTACTGATCAGGGGTGCGTCAAGGCCTTCTTACCGCCAACGGGCCTGAGACGGGTCTTGGCGAGATATGTCATCCGATCGAGCTGAGCCTCCACACACACACGCGCGGCCTTTATTTTTCATACATATTCCCGTGTGTGTTTTATGTGTCTGGTGTGGGAGCGCTCCAAATAGGACATTAATTATCGCGCGTTTCATTTTGTATTACCGGCCTTCCGTTTAATAAAGCTGGCATTTATTTTTGTACATAAAATCCGGTTGGTTTGAGTTTATTTCCTGCAGGCTTTGAAGACTGCCCGGCGAGATGGCGTTCGGTAAAAGCTTCCCGCTTCTTCTTCTTCTCTCTTTTGCCCGTGCTTGTCTCGTGAAATCCGTATTTGAACTGAACGCCTTTGGAGTTAAAGCTGGCTTTGGCTATCCGTGATTTCCCCGGTATTTACCAAGGGGGAGTCACGTGAATATATTCCCGTTTTATATTTTTAATTCGTTTTGTGAAATTTGTAGAATTTGTTTTTCACTTGGAAATTGTGGGTTACATTGATTCTATAAAGGTGGAAAAAGTCTGATTTAATGCATTTTATTCCAGACTGTAAGGCAACAAAAGGTGAAAATTTTGAAAGGGGGTGTAGACTTTCTGTAGGCACTGTATATCGTTTTTGGCCCTATCACTCAATGGTTAAAAATCACTTTAAAATAATTATCTGCTCCAGATTCAAATCTTCACCAAAATTAAATCAATTCTTCCTTGTCACACACACAACCTGTCCACCAAGTTGCATTCAAATCCATCCGCAACTCTTTGAGATATCATACTATATATTGTTTTTTGCCCTATCTCTCAATGCTGAAGTATCACTTTAAAAATTCTCAGATTCAGATCCGGATCCAGATCTGCACAAAAATCTAATCATTTTGTCCTTGTCACATACCCAACCTCCTCACCATATTTTGTCTGAATACATCCACAACCTTTTGAGATATCCTGTTCATAGGCAGATATACAGACAGGGGTGAAAACACAACCTCCATCCACCTTTGGTGGTGGAGGTAACAAGTTAAAGGTAGCCATTTTGTGTTGAGTAATGTACATTTGTTTATGTTCTAGCTTTATGTACAGTATTCGGTGTTGCCAGGTAATGCAGAGTCGCTTCGTGACGGGAATATGAAGGGAGGGGGGAGAGAGAGGAGAAGGGGAGGGGTGGGGTGGTGGAGGGAGAACGAGGGAGGGGTAGGAGAATGGAAGGGGATGGAGTGGGGGAGTTGAGGGAGGAGAGGGGAAAGGAGGAGGAGGAAGAGAGGGAGGGTTAGGGGGAAGGAGGATGAGTGGAATGGAAGGTGAGGGGTGGGGGAGAGGAGAGGTTGGTGTGGAGTGGAGGAGGGAAGGGGGATGGAGGGGAGAGAGAGTAGAGAAAGGAGGGAAAAGGTGTGGAGGAGAGTGAGAGGGGAGGGGGGGAGGGAGGGGGGATTTTTTGAAGGATTGTTTACCATTGGAAGACTGGGCTCATTTTTTTTTTTAACATTATCTTCTAAATATTCTATATTTAACATTGCGATATATGAAAATAGTTTTCATATTTGTTGTAAATGTAGTTTAAACTCGTGGTTATGCGTTAGAGCGTTGTATTTTTTAGCAGCGTCGTTTTCAATGTTAATTTTTTTTATAATAAAGACATATTCTGTCATTTTAAAACCACCAAAGTGTGTATTAGTTTTCCCTGTTTCATAAAATGTATCGTTTGATACGTATAATGCTTTAAAACTGTTTTTTTGTTTTGTTTTGTTTTTTACCTCAGAAGAGATATCAACATTTACCTCAGTGAATGTCAATCGCGGTGTCAGTATTTGATGAACTTATAAAGACTTAGGTGAGTTATAAGTGTGACCAGCATGTGCACGGGATTCTTCCCAGAAGAATGAGTGGTCGCATTAGCTTGTACGACTTAAAATGAGCGAGTTTTGTTTTGACGTTTGGGCCAGTTTTACATGTTGTATCCCTAAGGAATGAAACGAACGTTTTCCTGGCTTACAATTTTATTTGAAGTCACACATGCCTCAAAATACACTCACCTATATAGAATTGAACGCTGAATCCGCAAATGTAAGTGAAATTGCCTTGTTTTTTTTTTTACATTATCTTCATATATATACAGTCACGTGAAAAAGTAAGTACACCCCATGTAAAATTTTGACTTTTTCAATATATTTCAACATACAGCTATTTGATCTTCATTTCAACAATATTGAAAGATAAAGGTGATATAATACAACAAATATCATGAAACATTCACATTTTGAGGTCTATTGTATAATTTAAATAAACATAAATGCAAATTTCGCATGTGGAAAAAGTAAGTCACTTTTTCACGTGACTGTATATATATATCTGTGCAGTGTCTGTCTTGTGTTGTCTTGTCTTGTGCTGTCACTGAACTACTCCCTCAAACTTTTGTGAAATCGTACTATTCCAACTTGACCCACGGCGGGAGTATGCGCTCTACTGAGTGGCGTTCTAGTTTGGCAGTGTTTCTTTCTTTTTCAAGTTACTTTGTGTATTAGAGTCTGAGAAACATTACACATTAAACATACGAGTATAATGTTATTTATTAAAAGTTCATTTGCACAATTCACTAGTCTATGTGTATATGTATCAGTGTGTGCATGATTGTTTATGCTTTAGGGTTGGCCCTGAGGGCTGGTTCTGATAATTCAATTATGTGCCACAAATGAGATAAACAGATGTAATGTTGACGGAACAGGTAAAATTTAAAGCCTACCTGTCTCATGGACAGGCTGGGAAAAATATATTGATGTTTCGCCCTGAATAGGTGAACGAACAATTCAAGTATTCGTGCCTCCCTTTTCCCGGATGTGGAACCAACTTCCACCTCCCTCCAAGTCTTCAAGACAGTTGTTCACCACCATCTCAGATCATCCCCATTGCAAAACTATGAACTTTTCTACACCTGTCAACTCCCCGCCCCTCCGCACCCAGGCACACGTCCTTCCAAATTTAATATTTTTTTTCTTGAGAGTTTGCTTTTGTCTCTATTTTGTTCACCCCATTTGTCCTCCATACCCCTCATTCCTCTCCACACCCATGTTTGTCCAAGTCTCGCTATATTTTGTCCTTCAACTCCCCTGTTGGTGTCCCCCTCCCCGACCGCCCTCCCCTCTCTCTCTCTCTCTCTCTCTCTCTCTCTGTCTCTGTCTCTCTCTGTCTCTGTTCAGTATTCTTGTTCTTCCACAAGTCTTTTGACTCTGTATACAAAAAAGAAGCAGGAAATCCCTTGCAATGCAAAAATTGGACTCTCCAAGTCCTCTTCAAATCTCTGGACAGATACTCTAATTGTTGGTAATGACAGCGATAAGAAATGCTTGAGCCTTGCCTTAGTGCTTTATTTAAAACTAGAACGGCATTCAGTGGAGCGCAAACCTCGCCAGGCTGAACAGTTTATGTTTTGTATCCCACTGATAGGCCAAATATGGATTTGGACCTGAACCAAAATCTAATCGGCTTGTTCATGTCACCTAACCAGCTCGTCCACCAAGTTTAGTCATAACTCGTCCATAACGTTTTTAAATATCATGCTATATATCGATTTTCGCCCGATCTCCCAATAATTAAATAATTCTCACATCGGAATCCATATTCCGATCTTTACCAAAATTGAATCGATTCGGTCCTGTCACACACCCAACCTCTCCGCAAAATTTCGTCCAGATCCGTCCACATATTTTTGAGATGTCTTGTTCACAGAAAAACAAACAGACAGGGGGTGAAAACATAACCTCCATCCACCTTTGGTGGCGAAGGTTAAAAAAAACTGCATGATTTAACTTGCTTGTGAGAATTGCATGGGATTTAGGACGTTTAGATGCTGTAGTCGAGAATTTTTAAAAAGATGTCCTGAAAGCACAAATAATTTATGGCCCATCAGTTAAGAATGACGAATATATGTTCGTGAGATCGACTTTGAGAGACATCATGGAAAACATGCATGCTTGCAAGTCATCGATCAAAGCTGACTGGCTCATTTGAAGAGAGTGCAAGCAAAAGACTTCGATGAACTGCCCGCAAGAACATTTCTGATACAAACTGACTTTAGCGAAAATTACACCCCGAGATGACGATGTGAGATTGGTTTATGTCCTGGGACTCCGACTCCTCCACTGTTTACACTTTAGTGGTGTATTTCAGAACGAGCAGGTCACTCGACTACATTTAATTCAGTCTTGTGTTGTAATTTCTGATTACAAATGTTCAGTGGCGTCCTTCTGCCCTGCTGCCATTAAAGACTTCAAAGAAAAACATCCTAATCTCAACGTTGAAGCATTAGAAATACTAATCTTATAGCATGGTCCAACATGTTCAACAGAATTTCACCTCATGCAGTTATTTTCAAAACTTGAATGGCATTCGGTAGAGCGAATACCTCTGCCAGCCTCGACAGTTTACGTTTTGCATCCCACTGTTGGGCCAGATCTGGATTCAGACCTGAATCAAAATCTAATCAGCTCGTACTTGTCACCTACCCAACCTGTCCACCAAGTTTTGTCCGAATCCGTCCACAACTTTTTGAGATACCGTGCTATATATCATACTATAAATGTCCTCTACTTTCCATGCAAACAGATCCATGCAGAAATCGGTGAACATGACAACAAATGGCATCTTGATGTTGAAATCTTTCTATAATTCACCAAATGTCCATCCGTCCGTTCGAAGGTACCGCAAAAACGGCTCAACCGATCGCAACGATATTTTGGGTGGGTATTCCTGGGACCCCTGGGAGTAAAATAGGCTATATTGCTTTTGCAAGTTTTCCAATTTTCCAGTTTTTCCAATCAAGATGGAATAATATTTACCGATATGAACAGTGATGTGTCTTTTGTTGCAATTCTACAAATACTGTTTATTCTACGTACCAGGAGAGAGTAGATCGACTCCTGACGAACTCTTCCTATATAAACGTGCAGCTCCGAAGTAACATGGCAGCGTGTGCAATGCGACTGAGAAACAGGTGTAGCGGCCGCTTCCATGTTACAGATTTGGCGCGCACTCTTCACACATAAACGTGCGACTGAGAAAGACATGTAGCGGCCACTTCCGTTTTGCAGAATTCATTCTTTTTTCAAAATGGGCGCCATGTACTGTTTAGATTTTGATGATTTGCGTGTGATATGATTCAACGGATGTTTATATGAATCGTTTAAAATAAAAAAGCCTTCAATTTCTGATATTTTGCCTTTTCAATTGGGCTTCCCAATTGAAGCCCCACCCTTGGGGCGGGTACCGTTGCTGGTAGTAACAATTCCGAGTACAGTATTCATGATGCTCACTACTTTGAGGTAGTGAGTGAAATTTGCATAATACATTATAGGACAGACGATAGCCATTTTGCATTATTCTCCTTTGAAGATGGTATGCTTCCAAACCCAAAATCAAGCTGCTCCAGGTCTTTCCACTGGAACAGACATCAACCATTCTTCATCTTCATCAGTTCCAGACAAGACAACGCTCACAGTTGCTACATGGGAAAATTAATTTATGAGGGAGAAATTGTCCAGGAGGAGGCAAGGTGAATAGATATAAACCAGAATGGAATTTCGTGTGCTACAACAAATTAGATATTATAGCACCAATGTTGAAAGTTTCAACTTAAGACAGTTCCAGAGGCCTATACTTTCTCCATGCATAATATACAGCAAGCTAAATGTTGGAATATATCCGGACTTCCTGTTAAAACACTTCCATCATGGTTTCCCTTCAATGCTGAAGATGGTCTTTCGCATGTAGCATATGAAAAAACTGGATATGTAGAAGCTACTCCCCAGACAACAACCACACTCTGTGATAATAAGGAGTGTGACTTGGTGTCAAGGAGTTTCCAAGAAGTAAAGACCAGACCACTTGCTACCCACAGTTTAGGCAGGAATTTTATTTGTTCAAAGTGTTGGTGATAACTCGGGATGATCTTTAACATCCACTAACAATCAGGGCTGGTAGAAAGATCCTCCTGCTTATTAGTCCATCCCCTGTGCGGTGGGAGACGGCGTTTTGCAATCACTTATGTGTGTGTCTGTCTGTGTGCCGTAATTTTTTTTTACCATTTGAGCTTTTGTCATCACATTTTCAACAAAGCTTTATGATGAGAATATGTGCAAGACAAATTAATAATGTGGTCAAAAGGTCAAAGGTCCATTTTCATCCGACTGACCTAAAAATTTAAGAACTTGCATATTGGTCACTGATTTGGTTCACCAATCAAAAGCTAGAAGCTGATTTTTATTTTCTATCCAAAGGTTAAGGTTGCATAAAATATCAATGTCAGTGACCCATTATGACTCAATTCATTGAGTCGAACCTGTGTTCCGTCAAGGTCAAAGGTCAAAGCCACAAAGTCATCAATTTCCATCTGATTGACTTGAAATTGAGCAGGGTTTTTCATGTTCGGTCACTGAAGCCTATTGCTTTTGATGTAAAAGCTCAAAGTCGCATAAAATCGTCAATATGTTTGTGTTTTTTTAACTGTTTCTCATGTTTGGCATACGGAAGAAGAAGAAGTCCGAATACAAAGCGGACGGGCTTTGCATTTTCAGATGCTTTCTAGTTGTCCTTCCGATGGACGGCACATGCACCGATCCTTCGCCTCGCATGCGAAACACCAGGGTGACAGTTTATCGCTGGATCAAGATTCGAACCCAGGCTAGACAGCACAAAAGTGAGTGCACATCACTCTAAGCTATCCTACCAGCCCTACTAAATGCTAAGAATGTGGAAAAGTTACATTTTAGAGATTGTTTCGACTGTCACAGTAGTGAAGAAAGACCCCAAGATTTTGTCTGAGTTTCTTCTGCTTTTTGATCTTTCAATGGTTAAAACCATGCTGCCTTTGGTGTCGGCTTCCACTGCTTTCCTCATCATATAGTTGAGCACAATCAATCAATAACTAAGAAAATAATATAGACCTAAAGACCTCCTGTAGAGTATGATACTTACAAAATCCTAAAAAACAAATATGACCTTAAAAATAATTGGTGGTTGAATTCAGTGACCTGATATGCAAATCCTCGAAAAATTCCATGTCAATCGGATGAAATTTGAGGATTTTAGAAATTTCACCGATGCTGTTCACCTTTGGCCTATTTTGAGCTTTTGGCCGATGTTGACCTAAAAAATGGTGGTTGAATTCAGTGACCTGATATGCACATCCACTTCAAATTTCAACTCAATCGGATGAAAATTGAGGAGTTTATAAATTTCACTGAAGTTGTTGACCTTTTGCCCTATGTTGACCTTTTGACCTCAAAGTCAATAGGCTTCTTCTTGAGTATGACCAACTCTACCATTTCGTGAAGTTTCATAACGATCGGTTTAAATTGTGACCTGTAGGCAATTTACCTACAGACCAACAGACAGAATCACACACCAGACCAACCAATATACTTACGAATCTTCGATTTCGCAAGTAATAAATAAAAAGAAGAAGAAGAAGCAAGTTTATCTCCTTCAGGTACTCTTGCTTTAATCTCGACCCATCTGTAAACTGTTGTCCTGGTGTTGCACAGGCAGGGTGATTCATCAATGTGTGTGCTGTCTCTCAGATGGGCGTTAAAACTGAGCGTTAGTTGGTGGACATTAAAGATCCCACGGTGTCCTTCGTGAAGAGTAGGTGAGTTATTGCCGGTAGCCTGAGCATTTTTCAATATTCCCTGTTCTAACCTACAGGGGGCACTGCATCAGCAGAACAGCCAAGCCCTAGCAAATGATGCACTCCAACAGCCATGTGCTGCATACAACAGGAGGAGGACTCCTGTTTTTATTTCAAATGTCCCAGTATCTCCGTCTTGTTATCTCACTCATGCTGTTGTCTTTTCGTACATAATAGTGATAACTTTCATGATGCTGGCTGGTATTTTTTTTTTGTATACAAGATCGAGGCTCGTGTAAGACCTAATATTAATCACAAAAAGACAAACTTGACACATAAAACATAAGATAAAGGGAGCGGGAGACAAGATGGGGAGAGAGAAGGAAGCACACAAGTGCAACATTTGAGAGCAGGGACATCGGGAGATCTGTGGGAGGGAGGGGGCTTGGGAGACTGCTTGGACTTCCAGGAAAGAAGTCGGAATTTTAAAAAAGTGGATCTGGGGTGAATTAAAGGGGGTAGAAAAGATCAGGGTTTTGGATGGGGGAAGATAAGAGATGGTGGTGAACAGCTGTTTTAAAGACCTGGAGGAAGGAGTGGGATTGAATAGAGTGAGGGAGTTTGTTCCAGAGGCGGGAGAAAAGAGGAATGAAAGAGTGAAGGTGAGCAGAGAGTCTTGATTTTGGAAGTTTAACCATCAGAGGGTTGCTGGCAGATCTTGTGCGACCTGTAGGAATATTTGGGGGACAGAGCCCAGAGAGAGCTGGGGGAGCAAGGCCGTAGAGGAGTCGGTAGAAGACGGAAAGACCACCAACCTGCCTGCGGTGAGTGAGTGAAAGGCCCTCGGAGTTTTCTTCATCGTGGGAGATTCCAATGAGATTTTGAAAATCCGTTTTCTCTGTTTGAAAATTTTGAAATCCGAAAATCCGTATTCCGTTCGCATTCAAAATTTTGAACATATCTTCTCTTTTTATGGAGTCAAAGGCTTTTGGAAGTCTCTAAATGTGAGAACACATTAATTGTTTGTTTCCAATATTTCTTCAACAATTCTTTTTGCAAGCAAGAATGTGGCCAAGCATTTCTGCCACTCTGAAACCCATTTTGATTCCATGTCGAGAGTTTTTCAATGCAAGGGCGACATATTTTCAAAATCTTACTGATCTAAAGTTTTGTGGTTGGTAACTTGAAGGTTACTGACCTCAAAACCAATCTCGAGGCACAAGTAAGCAGGACTTGAATTGTTTTGATGTGCATAGTTTTTAGTTGCAGATGTTGGATGTATGGGTTGCTATTGTGTTGTGATGAGCCCCATGACAACCTAGACTTCTGAGATTTCAGGATAAGGACATGGAAGCTATATTTCGTAGCAGCTCAATGACTCCATGACCGGTGTGGTGGAAAACACTGGTCAACAAAATTTTAAAAGTTTATGGTTCTAGTATATTTTGAGGTGATTCTAACAACATGAACCTGTAGATTTCGATTATGATATCCAATTTTCACTAGCACATCCAGTTTTTGAGAACCAGTATATCATAGGAATATCAGCCACAGCCGAAATTCGGGTCAAATTCGTCTTGTACTCACTAATCAGGACTTTGTAACGAGACTATCTGAGCTGGAAAGCATTGCTTGGGATAGCTCTGTGGCTCTTGCTAACATTTACCTTGGAAATTTTTGAGTACCAAATTATGAAGAGCTTGTGGACAAGATATTGAAGAGTTACCAGGCGCTCGGTGCTCGAATGTCACTCAAGATACATTTCTTCCATTCTCATCTGGACTTCTTGCCACAAAATCTTGACGATGTCAGTGATGAACATGGAGAAAGGTCATCTGCTAGCCATCATCTGCCATCTGCCAGCATCGTGTAAATCAGCAAAAATTACCGCTTTACACAAAAAAGGTGCAAAAACAAATCCTTGCAACTACAGACCAATCAGCCTGCTCCCAATTATCAGCAAAGTCATGGAATCCATCATTGCTTCGGATATCAAATCCTTCCTCTTCTCCAATGGCTTGATCTCCGATCATCAATTTGGATTCAGACCAGGTCATTCTAGTCTGGACATTTTGCTTCTGCTGTCTCAACAATGGATGGAGGTCCTCAATGCCAAACAGGAAATCAGAGCTGTCTCCCTTGACATATCACGTGCCTTCGATACGGTCTGGCACCCAGCTCTGCTCACCAAACTCTCCTCCTATGGTATCCATGAAAATCTCTTCGCATGGCTTGCGGACTTCCTCTCTGGTCGTAGTCAACGTGTGGCCCTGAATGGATTTCTCTATTCTCCCCTTCCTGTTCTGGCTGGAGTTCCCCAAGGTAGTGTTCTGGGCCCTGTGCTATTTCTGGTCTTCATCAATGATCTCTCTGACTCTCTGGAAAATCCTCTCTATCTCTTTGCTGATGACTCTACTCTCTGCCGCTCCATTCCTCATCCCTCAGATCGGCAGTCTGCAGCCTCCTCACTCTCTGCAGACCTGGACAAAATCACAGACTGGTCAAACAAGTGGAACATGTCTTTCAATCCTAACATATCTCACACTCTTACTATGTTTCTCCAAAAAGACCGACTGGAAAACCCTCCCATCCACTTTCTCAACAATCCTCTCCAAGAAGTTCTGTTGCTCAAGCTTTTGGGTCTCACTATCTGCCATGATCTTTCTTGGGAAAACCACATTTCCAAGCGAGCCTCCAAAGCCAGTCGCCGTCTGGGCATCCTCCGTCGTGCGAAGTCCTTCCTTGGCACACCTGAGCTCCTCACCACATACAAGGCTTTCATCCGCAGCTCAATGGAATACTGTTACCCCCCCTGGTCCGGTGCTCCTGCCTCACACCTAGCCCGGCTTCACTCTGTTGAAACCAAAGCTTTCAGAATCATTGGAATCTCCTGCGATGAAGCTAACTCCGAGGGCCTTTCACTCACTCACCGCAGGCAGGTTGGTGGTCTTTCTGTCTTCTACCGACTCCTCTCCGGCCTTGCTCCCCCAGCTCTCTCTGTGCTTTGTCCCCCAAATATTCCTACAGGTCGCACAAGATCTGCCAGCAACCCTCTTATGGTTAAACTGCCAAAATCAAGGCTCTCTGCTCACCTTCACTCTTTCATTCCCCTTTTCTCCCGCCTCTGGAACAAACTCCCCCACTCCCTTTAATCCCACTACTCCCTTCAGGTCTTTAAAACAGCTGTTCACCACCATCTCTTATCTTCCCCCATCCAAAACCTTGATCTTTTCTACCCCTGCTAATTTTCACCCCAGATACACTCTTTTGAAATTCCAACCTCTTTCCTGGAAGTCCTTGCAGTGTCCATATGGTTTATAACTCTCCCACCTCCCCCCAAGCCCTCTCCCTCCCACGGTTCTCTCGATGTCCCTGCTCTCAAATGTTGTGCTTGTGTCCGTCCTTCCCCCTCTCTCCCCATCTTGTCTACCGCTCCCCTTATTCTGTGTTTTGTGTGTCGGTTTGACTTTTTGTGTGATGAATGTTAGCTCTTTCACGAGCCTCGATCTTGTATCCAAAAAAAAAAAAAAAAAAGGTTTCACCAGGAAATTGCCATCATGGATACTCGATATCAAGGCCGATTCAATCCAAACATGATGGGCGACTACTGTTGGACTTTACAGCATGTAAGTGATTGCTCCTACAAATGCAAAAGTAAAGTTCAGAAGCACTTTTAATGTGATGTAAATAACAACTTAAAGTTCATATTATTTTTGGAGATTTACATTTTTTTATGTGATGTAAATAAAAACTTTAAGTTCATATTATTTTTTGTGACAATAAATAGACTTATTGAGACTTAATCAAGAAATTCGCATGCTCCAAAGATTTTTTCCACACTTATGGTGTACTACGTCAAGGTTACGTGATAGCGAAATTTTAAGGGCAGATTCAGATTCGTGGGCACCAAATTAGTTAGAAACAGTTTAAAATAAGTCAGAACCAATTTGGCTGTTGACCAGTGAAATCACCTGTGAAAGGAAATGTCCCATGTAGATTGGCTGTATAATATTTTTGGTTAGCAGTTCACAAAATTCGGCATACACATGACATTTGATTCATGATCCAAATTCACAAATCATAAGTTGGGAATGGTTGGATAGCCCCATGAGTGAAATACCCACTGTCCGTGCTGTCATAGCTTGATTTAAAGCCGTGTGCTGGGGTGCAGCGTTCCAGAAAATATTCGGTCTTCTCGAGCCCCCTTCCCAATACCCCCTCCTCTCCGCCCCTCCCCCCCTTCCAAGCCCGTCCTCCAGTTAGTTCGGTACTTGGCTGGTTTTCATGTCATAGTAGACGAACATATAATTTGAAAGGTTCTTTTTTAAAGGTATAACAAGGTAAGGAGGTGCTTTCAATTTATTTACTCAATTCCATGTTTCATCGAGTGTTTGCTTCATGTAGAACATGATAAAAATAGCTGGGGCTAGGTGTATGGCTGGAGATCGAAGAGGGAGCAGCGTGGGGACCTCTATTAATGCCTAATTACCAATAGTGTGTCGGCTTCCTGTCATTGTATCTCCTTATACCTATTGTATCAATTTAAAAAATATAAAAGACACGTGAACACTCAAAATAGACTCCTCGGTGAGCCTTGACCTTTGCATTATTATGGAGTATGATCGTCATCATCGTCTGTGTTTCAGGCCTTTCCATCCAAGTGAGGATGTGTTATGCTGAAAACTCCTTAAAATATTTTCCCCAATAGTTGCTGAGTTCCCCATAAACTGCAGTGGTGTACAACCACGGATTTCGGGGCATACCACGAGAAGGGTTGCCTCTGTTACTCCCAGACTTCCGGACCTGAGGCCACTGAGCATGGATAACTCTGCTTCCCGGTGGGTTGCTAATCAACCACGAATGCCAATAATTACTTGACCACCTGACCTAGGTCCCACCGTCTAATTACCGTTTACCTGGGGGTTTACGTGGTTTCCTAGCCGGGAAACTTGACCTCGATTATGCACTGATCTTATCCTTAGATATTAATTGGATGCAGCCGAGCAAAACTGCCAGTGCAAACTGGAGCAAATTAGTTGGAGAATTAAAATCTCCCAGGCTAGGTAGCAACACTAGGTGCAGACATCGTTAGACCAATGGAAGAAAGGACAGGCACAGACGGATCAGAAGAACAGTTAGACAATAGGGAGTTTATTTACAATGCCAATGAGGGGCCAAGGGGGAGCATATGGTGCAGTTCAAAACAATTTATTATGTAAAGCAATCAGTTTAATGTGCCAGCAATTAAAATATTCGGCAAAAATGTACTTGCAATCAAAAAGGGTCAATGCACAATCATTTAAGGTGGAAGCAATTTAAATGTGCAGCAAAAAGGACAGACAAAGAGTAGAATTACACCAAACTATCCAGCTTATAAAACTAACTGTCTAAACAATGTACAAGGGCCCCCAATCAGAATCATCTGCCTAAGGTAGATAAAGTAAGACAGATGAGAGCAGAACAAGGTGGTTTCAGCCTCATTGCTCACCATACACAGGCCGACGAGCCTGCCCTGTCCATTCACTGAGGGAGGGGTTAAAAAGGAGAAATACTGGTTGGTGTATACGGTGTTTATTGAGGAGGTGCGGGTGAGAGTGCATGTGAGATGCTGGTGAGGTGTGTTAGGAGGAAACTGGAAAGAGGTGCGTATGTGTGGGGTCTTCCTGAAAAGGATGGTTTTCAGCAATGCATTTGTTGAGCTCCTGCATCCAAAGCAGAAGATTTGAAGAGAGAGAAAGAACATATGAGGAGACAGCTTAGCTTACTTTGTGAGGTGAGAGAATTCATAATGGTGCATGTGGTAATTGGCTTCGCCTTAATGAACGCGTCCCCCACGGCACCTGCTTGCTTGCTTGCTTGCCCAGCGCTCAATCCCGCAAACTTTGTTCCACCTCTGTTCCACCCACCTCCGACCCGCCTTTTTCAATGAACCGCCGGCCTCGCTAAAAGATCCCCCCATATGTCCGGAATACAATGCTTATATAGCGGATTGGCGGGGGCGGGGCTCTGGTGTCGATCAAAAGGGACACAAGGTGTGGTTAATGGAGTTTGAGGTGCTTCCATTGGTGCACACCCAATTAGTCCAGGGTTGTCACTGCTCACACGAGCCTCCAGTCTGGAAAATGCCGTCATTCCCTCCTGGACGGCCCACACATTGGAGCTTCATAATTAACATTCATATGGAGTCTTTCGTTGCACTTTCCAAAAGTGAACGTGCGCCGGAAGCCCAATTACTTTTACAAGTATCCAAAACTTTTACAAGTATGCATCCAAAAACCTTGATCTTTTCTACCCCTGTTAATCTACCCCAAATCCACCTCCTTCAAATTCCGTTTTCTTTCCTGAAAGTCCTTGTAGTGTTCATCTTGTTTATTCCATGTACTCCGGCCCAGCCCCCTCCCTTCCACAGATCTCCTGATGTCCCTGTACTCTGCTGTTGTGCTTCCATCTCTCTCCCCCTCTTGTCTTCTGTCCCCATTATTATATGTTGTATGTGTTAGCTCTTACGTGAGCCTCGACTTAGTCTACAAAAAATAAAAATCAATAGGGCGCGTTTACAACGAACTTGTGTAATGTTCAATTGATGTAAAGTGGAAATAAATGTGTTTTAATGATTTTACATTGTAGTGTGATTGTTGTAGCGTTTGTTGGAAGAGTGTGGTGGAGGTTAAAGTGGTCTGACAGTTTAGTTCTAGAGCGTGATTTGAATTGGGTTTTGGCGGTCACATGTAAATGAGGGATCATAACGAATGTAGATCGACGGTGATCGTGTTTGGCTTTAAAGTGAGGGGTAAAATAAAGTGAAAAAGAGGGAAAACCCCTAACATATCCCATACAACGCATATTGACTCAATAAACCCACAAAACCAAAGGTGAGGACTATCTGAACGATCACTAATGGAACCAAGTTTTGTCCATATCCGTCCCCAACTTTTTGAGATATCCTGCTATGTATCGTTTTTGGCCCTATCTATCAATGGCGAAGAATCACTTAAAAAATTAAATAATTCTCATATCCGTATCCATATTCAGATCTGCACCAAAATCGAATCAATTAGTTCTTGTCACACACACAACCTCTTTACCAAGTTTCGTCCAAATCCGTCCACAACTTTTTGAGATATCCTGCTATGTATAGTTTTTGGCCCGATCTCCCAATGGTGAAGAATAACTTAAACAATTCTACTAGCCGGATCCGAATCCGGATCTTCACCATAATTTAATCATTTCGTCCTTGTGACATACACAACCTGTCTGCCAAATGACTTCTGAATCCGTCCATAACTTTTTGAGATATTTTGTTCACAGACAGACAAATAGACAGAGAGGGGTGAACACATAACCTCCATCCACCTTTGGTGGCGGAGGTAATAACGAACTCGGGACCTGTATAGTGGTTGTCATTGCCTGGGAATGACGGTTTCGCAGAATTGCCAATCAAGTTATTTCATTTGTCATGTCTGAAATTTTGATATAATTGTAATTGCTTAAAGCTTTTCCGATAGAGTACCTGCATTTTACCTCCACCACAGAAGGTTATGTTTTCACCCTTGTTCACCCGAATGAACAGGATATCTCAAAAAAGGGAGAGGCGCGTCTGGCCGTGTTCTGGCCGGTGCAAGGCGATTGTGTGCATCCAGCGGTAACCGCTACACAGTATATATATATATATATATATATATATATACAGTATATATATATATATATATATATATATATATATATATATATATATATATATATATACAGTATGTATATACAGTATGTATATATATATATATATATATATATATATATATATATATATATATATATATATATATATATATATATATACAGTGGAACCTTGACTTACGAGTGCACCAACTTACGAGTTTTTCGAGATACGAGCCGTCGCTCGGGCGGTTTATTGCTTTGAGATGCGAGCCGAGATTTGAGTTACGAGCTTTTGCCACCCTCCACCAGGTGGGTTCCGGTCACGTGGTTATCTTGCCGTGCAAGTATCTCTGCCGTATATCGCTGCATTTTTGTTTTCGCATGTTGGTTATTTTGAGTTTACGCCACCCGCCACCAGGTGGGTTCCGGTCACGTGGTTATCTTGCTGTGCAAGTACAGTATCTCTGCCGTATATCGCTGCATTTTTGTTTTCGCATGTTGGTTATTTTGAGTTTACGCCACCCGCCACCAGGTGGGTTCCGGTCACGTGGTTATCTTGCCGTGCAAGCATATCTGCCGTATACCGCTGCTGTTTTGTTTTTGTTTTCGCATGTTGGTTATTTTGGAGCGTTATTTTGAAGGTTATTTTGAAGAAGAGGATGATGTGCTTGGATATAAAACACGCAATCGTCGAAAAACATGAGCGAGGTGTGCGTGTTGTCGACTTGGTGAGGCAGATGTGAAGGCAGCTGAAGATTTTATTATAACTTTTGCCGAACTGATAGAAGCCGAACGATACATCCCCCAGCAAATCTTCAACCGTGACGAGACAGGGCTCTTCTGGAAAAAGATGCCGAGGAGGACGTATATAACGGCAGAGGAGAAGAGCATGCCAGGCCACAACTTGTTCAGAGTGCCGGCGATAGCTCGCCTTCTCTTTGTGGAAGACACGGTGAGATCCTTAACATCCAACAACTAATGGGACGCAAACGGGGCGCCCAGTTTAGCGGTACACACATTGATGAATCACCCTGCCTGTGAAACACCGACATGACAGGTTATAGCTGGGTCGGGATTCAAACCCAGGCTGGACAGTTTAGAGTCAAGTGTGCGTACCTCCAGTCCAGGCCATCCTGCCAACTTGTATGCTGCATACAGGTGAAATATAAAGCGCGAGATATTTTTATATATACTGCATATTTAAAAAAAAATTGGTGTGGTTTTTGGCGGGCTGGAACGGATTAATAGCATTTCAATGCATTTTAATGGGGAAATTTGATTTGAGAAACGAGCAAATTGAGTTACGAGCTCGGTCACAGAACGAATTAAACTCGTAAGTCAAGGTTCCACTGTATATATATATATATATAAGATATATATATATATATATATATATATATATATATATATATATATATATATATATATATATATATATATATATATATATATATATATATAGATATATATATAAGATATATAGATATATATATAAGATATATAGATATATATATAAGATATATATATATATATATATATATATATATATATATATATATATATATATATATATTGTTACGGAACCCGACGTCGGCCTCGGTTCCCGTTATCGAGGGGGGATTAAGCCCCTCGTCTGTTACTGACCGACGTGGTCCCGGGGGTATGACGCCACGCCCGGTCGGCACTGGGTAGGGTTTTAGGCCCACAAGTCCTATGACCTAAATACCAGCGCTTCCCAGTACGCGAAGGAACACCCCCCGCTCATGGCCACAGCGTAATGGAAGTTGCGCCGAGCGAAGCGAACTACGGCGTGAGCCGTTTACCAAGACTAGACCCGATTCCTTAAACGCTGGCCAAATCGAGCCACCGGTATTCAATTGGGAAATCACCAAAACGACAAGGATGTGAAGAAGAGGAAGACGAAGGCAAAAGGGTTGGAAATGCTACTATATTTATTACTATTATTTACAGGACCAAAATAACCAAGGAAGAAGGAAAGATAATAAAATAAAGACAGAAGGAATCAAGGAGACACAGTGCAACGCTAGCTTACCTACAGTCTTAATTAATACCCCGGACAGAACAAACAAAAGACAGACTCACACGAATGGGGAATGAAGGGTGGATTGGCTGGAGGGATCAGAAGGTTCAGGTGGTCCACAGAGCTGGAAGGATGCGGGTGGTGGGTGTGATCCCGGCTCGTGTTGAGCAGCCGCCGACCCTCCCCAATCGTCTCCGCACGGCGACGTGGCTTCTTGGCCGCAACTGCCGTCACCGCCGTCGACGCTCCAAGCTGCGGTGGCTAAACCTGCCGTTGGTCCAAAGCTGCGGTTTGTTCAAAAGCTGCTGGTTCGTTCAAAAGCTGCGGTGGACTCTTTTGTCCATCTCTCTCCCTCAATCTGGATCACGCAGCTCATCTCTGGACTCGTCCCTTGCGCATCTCTCGTGCGTCTCTTTGCAGAACTCAGAACTCATTTGAGGTGGGGGCGTCTCTCGCTGGTTATATAGGCCACGCCCTTCAACCTTCGCGAACCTACTCGACGGTTCTCCCCACGCCCTCTCAAAGCCAAACCCCTCGTTCTGGGTTGGTCGGCAAGGGCTGGCTCACTCCTCCCCTCTATGATGAGGTGGAGACACGCCTTTCTTCTCCGAGCCGGAGCACATGGCAATGGCGGCAAATGCAGTTGGCAATCGAGGCTTTGGGAATGGGAATTAAAGGGAATCTACTCTATTTGAATTCGGTGCAATGGAGTATTAATTCATGGAAGACAAAGCCTTAACCAAATACACAGAATAAGGAAATAACTACCAACAAGGAGGAAATCTATGATTGGCTAACGTGATGGTATATTACCTAACTAAGGGATGCCCTTTGACCTTTATACACAACAACTGGAGGAAGGAGGGTGATATTTTACAATTTATTACACAATAAAAAAAACACAATTCTCATATCCACAACACTGCACCCTCCTCCTCTTAGGCACGTCCCGGGCCTATTACTTTTACTTTTAGTGTGGCACGTAGGTGTAGTTCCCTCTACATTTAACCTGACCCTGAGTGTGACAGTTTTAAAGCACAAATAACAATGTCCCGCTGCTCCATTGCACCCTGCCTAACAGACTCACACGCACAACTAACCGAATTGCGGAATTGTCTTCAAACTAAAACACTTACGGTGGGGGCACATTATTTACAACGACGCTATTTTATTTACAAAATGCACCCCAGGACCTGTGATTGTTCTTTTGGAGAGGAGACAGTCTGCCCTGCATCGACGCACCAGAAAGCACCAAGAACGCACCAAAACACCATCAAGCACCACTAACAGAATGCACCAAAACACCATCAAGCACCACTACCTAACTCTTACACCACTGTGGCTGAGTGGTGCTCAGTCACAGACATGTGGTCCATACGTGGTGCATCGATGCAGACAGCTGTGGTTGCGAGAGTTTCGGGCGCACAATAGCGGACTCACGCACGCTCCCCTCGGCGCCGAGTGGCGCACAGTCCTCGTGTGGGAGACAAGGAGGGGGGGGGGGGAAGACAGGTGAGCGAGGGGTAAGGTCACAAGGGTACACATCAAACAAGGCAATGCAAGGTAAGGTGCGTTTGGAGACGGAGCGGAGAAAAGCTCGTCCCTACCGTACGTCACCCCCCCCTGTCACCTACTCTACCCTTGCCCTTACCCCATATTTACAACAATCTACACATGTACAAATTCGTCACTAATGTCTCGTCTTCCCCATATTTCCCCTATACCAAATTCGTCTTCACTCCCACTAATCCAAAATTTGCCATCACCCAATTCATCATCAATCCTCATAAGGAGGGAGAGATGGAACAACAAAGCACAATGTCACACCCACGTCATGATGCGTCTCACATTCCAAACATTTGCACAATAAAAAATAATAAAAACAACCTGGCATGATGTGGAGGTACGTCACCTCAGGTGAGTGGATGTAGATGGTGCGAGGAGATCTCAATCCTAACTACCTTCTAAATGACTTTAATACACTTTACGGATTTTTGCCAATCCTACCTGGGATCTTTCCCTGCCAATTCATTGGCCAACTTACACTATGGGTTCTAAAAACCAATTCCCATTGACCAAACTGTGGTGCTTATCAATTTGGGGTCTCACTCCCCCGATTCATCTCCCGGTGCCCTTGCACAATTTCCGGGCTGAGTCGTGTAGCTCTCCCAGCAGGTCTACCCACCTGCACACCTCCACCACTGTAGTTGCCACCCGAGCTTACCTCGCTCCTCACCCTAACCTATCTAACTGGGGAAGGCCCTCTGGTGCTCTCCCCAGTTGGTGCCCTCTCTGGCACTGGGCTACCCGGGTCCGTCCTCCGGATCCTCGGGCCCCATCCACAACTCTAACGGCTCCCAGAGCCCACCTGCGGCCTCACCTGGCCGACATCCTCACAGTGGCGGAGTGTCCAATGAACTACACATACTAACAGGCTACACGCCCAGCCATTTCCACGTCACTAATGCACCCATCCAAACACCATTCTTCCACACGCACCACAGATGCCAATATCCAACCACAATTTACCTGTGCCCTCTACCTAACTCTTACACTACCATCCCCAGGTATTCGTGATGGGGTCCATCCTCCTTTCCCCCATCCACACCTTCGCACCATCCACTCCACTCCACAGTTTCCACCATACTCACTCCACGACCATCCATTCCATACTCCATATATTCCACACTCCATGTAATCCACACAACCATTCTCCATTCACCTGTAGTTGCACACCTGTGCAATCACCTGGTGCCACCTGCACCCTCCTTCCTCCCTAGACCATTTGGTCAACACCACACACATCACCATCACTCACTCATACACTGCTCCATACACCTGTTCAGTTGCACACCTGTGCAATCTCACTTGTTCCTCACTCACTGCTCCATACACTTCCACGCTCAATACACTTTCGATTCTCAAACACACGGCATCATCTCATCTAACTACTCCCCTCTGGAACTTGCGCTTCCCAGTCGCCCCTTTAAACTATTGCGCTCCCTCGTCATTATAATCCAACTACCCTCTCTATGTCCCCACTACCTGTTCAAAGTCGCTACTTAAACTTACAGTTACCTATGGTCATCTTCTCTAGATCCCTACACACTATATCCTAACCCTCCCGGGCTAGTTTTCACTGCCAAACCCCATAACTAGTGCTCCTTTGCCCCCGCTGTGAGGGATGGCAGAGTTGCCATCCCATCACATCGGATATCTCTCACTACCAATTTTGCCCATCCAATTTCAGCCAATCAAAAATTTGCCAATCATCTGCCAATCATTCTACCAATCATCAATCTGCCAATCCTTTGCCAATCATCAAATTTTTGCCAATCACAAATTCCCTATCCTCAAAATTTCAAATCCAAAAACACTATCATTATCACAGTCCGCTATACTTGAGCCTCGGTGCGTCGTTATATCATTAAAACTCGGCTTCGCAAAGCCGAGCAATGAACGCGGGTGGTTTGGTCACCTGCAGGTTGAATCCGTCCGGCATTCAGTTCAAGGGAGGTGGTTTGGTCGGGCCGAGATTCCACGCACCATCTCGGCGCGGCACCTTGCGGTCCCGGGCCCGATGGCTCAATCTCGCCCGGTCGGAACCCCGCCCCCGCCAGTGGGCACCGTTCCGCTTCCTCCTACTCGCCCTTGAACCGGACCGGTCGCCTCGCCCGACAAGGCCCGGACTCAACCGTGCGGGGCGGGGCCAGGCCCGAATCGTGCGCGACGCTCCAAAGCGGGGCGACGCAGCATCAATCCGCGCGAGGCTTCGCATCCAACAAAGCGCGCCCCGCGCGAGGCTTCGCATCCAACAAAGCGCTCCGCGCACCGAGCGCCCGCTATCCGTCGCCCTAACTGCTAACCCGGTCAACGTCGATGCTTCACTTGCATGCTCACACCACACGACCCGTTTCACACTCACAAAGCCCGGCGTTCCAACGCCGTCCGTACATTCCGCACACTCCGTCCATTCCACCAACGCACTCCCTGTTACACACCACACCTCCCGCGCACCTTCTTGCGCATACCCGCCGTTCGCGCACTCGCTTAACACACCTCGCGCACCGTCTTGCGCACTCTCCCTCGGTACGTACTCCGTACCACTCACCATGGGCGTGCACTCTTGCATCCACCCACTCCCGCGCTCCGATGTGCTCCCTCGCACTCGCGCCACAACCAACTCAGGTGTGCTTTCTCGCACACCCTTGCCGTTCAGCCCATACGTGCATCCTCGCACCCGCTCCACCACCAACTCACTCCTCGTGTCACACTCCGTACACCCCGACGTGCATTCTCGCTCGCACTCGGTTTCACTCCCACACTTTATAACACACCCACTCGCCGACGCACACTTTTTCCTCACACGCGCGCCATTTCCACTCACACGGGACCTTTCACCAACGCCCGGGTGCCATATTGACCCCAATCGCGCGACAATTCTCTTCGCGCCAAACCCCCTCTTACAAAATCTCCCGGCACCACATGCAGCCCGTCTCACCTTCGGGGTTCTTCTTCCTCCCTGCACCAACACCTGCAAATCTTTATAAGGATTAGCAAGTACCGCATCAGGATGTGAGCACGGACTTTGTACAGTTTCCATTCCTTCCTCCGATTCCTGGGCTACCTCCGTCGTCTGTTCAAGTTTAACGATACCCATTATTTCTTTTTCTTTATTCACCACGACGACCGCTGGCTTTAATAAAATTCCCTCTACCTCAGCGGTCGCCGGCTGCCCCATACCCCGGGTCGCGATCTCTATACCCGTCATTTTACCTGTGCTTTGCTCTACCTCGACCGTCGGCGCCCATAAATTTTCGTCTTCCAATTCAACGTTCCCCGGTGCTCCCGACATTTTTAAAATCCAATTTGACGGTCGTCGGCTTTTCCACATCTCGCGTCTTGTCCCTTATAGCCCTGGTCAACTTGGCTACCCTTTGCTCCACCTCGCTCAATCTGCGCTCCTCGACCCGCGTTACCCTCCTCGTGCACCCTTGGGACCTGCTCGCCCGACTTGCGCCTCATGTCCGCCATCATTTTTTTATTATCCCTTTTTGCCTCTGCTATCCGTTTTTCCACTTCACACCTGGATTCCTCCCTCAATTTTTCCAGATCACACCCGGATTCGTCTGACATGGCGTCCCTCTTCCAATTATACATTGACTCTTCCATAGAGGCCCTCATTTGTGCCAGAAAATGCACCCAGTTCATCGGCGCCACGGGCGTGGCCGCTGCGGTCACGTGCGCAGCGCAATTTGGTGCTGCTGCAACCTCGTGCGAGGAGGAGCCGCCATCTCGTGTGCCTGAAGCCTCCGCAACCCAATGCGTATTGCGCTCCGCCATTACTCCCAAATCCTCCCCGGGGTCCTGGGTCGATTCTACACCCTCTAATTCCCCCACCGGTATCCCGTCGCCTTGACTATCCATGGCACGATGTTAAATTTAGGATGTTAAAATACAATCTCGGGCCACTCGTAATTTGAGCGCGCGAAGCGCTTCAGGTCCGTATCCCACTCCTGGCACCAATTGTTACGGAACCCGACGTCGGCCTCGGTTCCCGTTATCGAGGGGGGATTAAGCCCCTCGTCTGTTACTGACCGACGTGGTCCCGGGGGTATGACGCCACGCCCGGTCAGCGCTGGGTAGGGTTTTAGGCCCACAAGTCCTATGACCTAAATACCAGCGCTTCCCTGTACGCGAAGGAACACCCCCCACTCACGGCCGCAGCGTAATGGATGTTGCGCCGAGCGAAGCGAACTGCGGCGTGAGCCGTTTACCAAGACTAGACCCGATTCCTTAAACGTTGGCCAAATCGAGCCACCGGTATTCAATTGGGAAATCACCAAAACGACAAGGATGTGAAGAAGAGGAAGACGAAGGCAAAAGGGTTGGAAATGCTACTATATTTATTACTATTATTTACAGGACCAAAATAACCAAGGAAGAAGGAAAGATAATAAAACAAAGACAGAAGGAATCAAGGAGACACAGTGCAACGCTAGCTTACCTACAGTCTTAATTAATACCCCGGACAGAACAAACAAAAGACAGACTCACACGAATGGGGAATGAAGGGTGGATTGGCTGGAGGGATCAGAAGGTTCAGGTGGTCCACATAGCTGGAAGGATGCGGGTGGTGGGTGTGATCCCGGCTCGCGTTGAGCAGCCGCCGACCCTCCCCAATCGTCTCCGCACGGCGACGTGGCTTCTTGGCCGCAACTGCCGTCACCGCCGTCGACGCTCCAAGCTGCGGTGGCTAAACCTGCCGTTGGTCCAAAGCTGCGGTTTGTTCAAAAGCTGCTGGTTCGTTCAAAAGCTGCGGTGGACTCTTTTGTGCATCTCTCTCCCTCAATCTGGATCACGCAGCTCGTCTCTGGACGCGTCTCTCGTGCGTCTCTTTGCAGAACGCAGAACTCATCTGAGGTGGGGGCGTCTCTCGCGGGTTATATAGGCCAGGCCCTTCAACCTTCGCGAACCTACTCGACGGTTCTCCCCACGCCCTCTCAAAGCCAAACCCCTCGTTCTGGGTTGGTCGGCAAGGGCTGGCTCACTCCTCCTCTCTATGACGAGGTGGAGACACGCCTTCCTTCTCCGAGCCGGAGAACATGGCAATGGCGGCGAATGCAGTTGGCAATCGAGGCTTTGGGAATGAGAATGAAAGGGAATCTACTCTATTTGAATTCGGTGCAATGGAGTATTAATTCATGGAAGACAAAGCCTTAACCAAATACACAGAATAAGGAAATAACTACCAACAAGGAGGAAATCTATGATTGGCTAACGTGATGGTATATGACCTAACTAAGGGACGCCCTTTGACCTTTATACACAACAACTGGAGGAAGGAGGGTGATATTTTACAATTTATTACACAATAAAAAAAACACAATTCTCATATCCACAACAATATATATATATGTATATATATATATATGTATATATATATATATATATATATATATATATATATATATATATATATATATATATATATATATATATATATATATATATATATATATATATATATATATATATTAGGGTGGGCTTCAAAAAATCAAAATGCAGATTTTCTCCGGGACATGGTCTATTTTTGTTCCTTTTGGTGTCAAAGGAAACCACACCAAATTTGAATGGAATCCAATAATATTTAGGGGTGCCACATCAGTGATGAATTTTCCCCCATGCAAAAATAGGAATTCCCATTTTTTGGGCTGTATATACACAAAATAAATACATAATTATATATATACATTAAATATAATATTAAAAATAAATATATAGTAAATATACATTAAATAATAATAATATATATTATATTATACATTATATATACAATTATACGATAGACAATTATACAAATATAGACAAATATAATACATTAAATAATATATTAAAAATAAATATAATATATTAAAATTTAAATATAATAAATAAATATATAGTTATACAATATATAGACATTATAATTAAATATACATTAAATTTATACATAAAATATACATTAAATAATAAATATACATAAATACACATTATACATTATATATATAGTTATATACAATATATTATACATACAGTTTTGAGACTTCCTATGATCACTATCTGCGCAATTTTCATGCATGTTTTGTACAGGTTCCCGGGGTCAGGGGTACGCTTTTTTAGTGTGTAATATGTAGGCCTAACTTATTGACTGTGGCTCTTTTGTAGAGAGTGACCCTGTGGAGTAAGAATTAACAGGATTTTACCCACATTCTACATGGGAGGAATCCCACCTCGTGGAATCCGGATCATGGCTCCAGGAGCAATGCACAGAGCCAGATGGATGGCAAAAGCACTATATTCACTACAGGTGTTCATGTTTCGGTCAGAGTTCCACTTGACACTTCGAGAGGCGAGAGAACTCCGAGCCTTCAACATTTTTGTCTGCCTTGTGTATGTACAGGCTTGGTTTCGGGCTCCACAAGCTATTGAGGCTCCCCTGAATGACATTAACCTCTTCAAGAAGTTGGAAAAGTTTGAACAAATCAATCAGAAGATGGCTCAGGCAGCCTTGAAGGCACTTGGCCGCCACACGTGGTACATGAGCCCAGTACTAGTGGCATTTGCATTCTTTGACACCAGAATTGACAAAGAAAGCAAGATCAATATGATTGAAGCATTGAAAAATGACGGTGAAAACCCCTCTCCAAAGAGACCAGCTATCAAACGAGGAACCGCCCTGTCAATCGCTGGCCTCATAACAAAACACACCAAGCATTTCTTCAGCATCCTAGGGACCCCAACTGATTGGATGGATAAGGATCCTGGTTCATGGGAGCAAGAAACCAGCTTTCAGGAAGCAAAGAAAGCCGCCAGTGGCTTAGTCGTGGTGAACGACAGGGCAGAAAGGGGTGTCGCATTGATACAAGACTACAATAAGCTCCTTACAAAGGATGAAGAGCAAAAGCAAGCTCTGCTCCAAGTTGTTGCTGCTCACAGGAAGATGTACCCCGATGCCAGGAAGGCAACAGTGGTGAAACAGGCCCAGAAATAGGAGTTACATTTCTCATTATATTTGGGTTTTTTAATATTATGTGATATGGTGTCTCTTCATTTTATGAACTGAACATTTGGATTGTTATCATTGAATTTGAGTTTTCATAGCAATATAGTGCTATTTGTGCAGCTATTGTAACTTGTGTTTGCTAGAATACAAAGAAAGTGAGTGGAGGGTGGATTTTCATAAAACAAACTTCTGGTTTTGCTTTCGATCCATATATAGAAAAGTTTTGTAGACACCTTTAGTTTGAAGGCTGATGTGGCACCCCTAAATAAAATCAGATTGCTTTCATATTTGGTGTCTTTTCATTTTGGAACAAAAGGAACAACATAAAGCCATGTCCCAGTAAATATTTTTAAAAAATTATTTTGAGCACCACCCTAATATATATATATATCAGTCACTATGCGACCTTCACATCATCAGTGGAGAACCACCAGCAATATATATATATATATATATATATATATATATATATGTATATATATATATATAATATATATATATATATATATATATATATATATAATACACTACAATTGTGGCCAAAAATATTGGCACTCTTGTAATTTTAGCAAATAACTCACAATTTTCTCTAAAAATAAGTTTAAATTGACAAACGTATTTGTTTGACTTAATATTACAGAACCTTTCTTTTTGATTCAGAACTTAATATATCCTTTTAAATCAGCAAATAAAAAGAAATGGCATTGACAAAATTATTGACACCCGAGGGCCCAGACGTAATATTTGGTAGCACAACCTTTGGACAAAATAACCGCATTCAAGCGTTTCCTATAGCCATGAATGAGCTTCCTACACCTCTCTACTGGCAGTTTGACCCACTCTTCTTGAGAAAACTGCTCCAGTTGTCCCAGATTTGAAGGGTGCCTTCTCCCAACTGCTGTTTTCAGATCTCCCCACAGGTGTTCAATGGAATTTCGATCTGGACTCATTGTTGGCTACTTCAGGACAGTCCAGCGTTTTGTCTTGAACCATTCCTGCGTGCTTTTTGAAGTGTGTTTGGGGTCATTGTCCTGCTGCAAGACCCATGACCTTCGACAGAGACCCAGCTTTCTGACACTGGGTTGAACATTGCGCTCCAAAATTCCTTGGTAATCTCCTGATTTCATGATGCCATGCACACATTCAAGGCACCCAGTGCCAGAGCCAGCACAGCAACCCCAAAACATTACTCAACCTCCTCCATGTTTGACTGGAGGGAAGGTGTTCTTTTCTTTGAAGACTTCATTTTGTTTTCTGTAAACATAGAGATGATGTGCCTTACCACAAGCTCAAATTTGGTCTCATCTGTCCACATGACATTCTCCCAGAAGGATTTTGGCTTGTTCATGTGTGTTTTGGCAAATTCCAGTCGGGCTTTCTTATGTCTCTCTCTCAGCAGTGGGGTCCTACTGGGTCTCCTACCATAGAACCCCTTGTCATTGAGTTCGCGACGGATGGTGCGAGTTGAAACTGTCGTACCTTGTGTCTGAAGCTCAGCTTGAATCTGTTTGGTAGTTGATCAAGGTGCTTTCTCCACCATTCGAACAATCCTCTGCAATCTTCGATCAAGTTTTCTCTTGCGGCCACATCCAGGGATGTTGGCTACAGTGCCATGGGCCTTAAACCTCCTGATAACATTGCTTACGGTGGACACAGGAACATCAAGGTCTCTGGAGATGGACTTGTAGCCTTGAGATTGTCCATGCTTGGCTACAATCTTGTGTCTGACCTCCTCAGACAATTCCCTGGTTTTCTTTCTTTTCTCCATGCCATTGTGGGACACACAGTGACACAAAATAGCAGAACGTCATCTTTTTCTCCATTGAAACTGGTTGATCGAGTGATTTTTATATTGCAGGCACCTGCAACTCAGCATAGGTGAGTTCAATTCCAAAGTAAAGGAGAATCACCTGCTTGAAATCTAATTATTTCTAACAACTTCTAAAAGGTGCCAATAATATTGTCCGGGCCATTTTAGGATTTCTGTGTGGAATAAGCTAAGATTTCGTAATTTTTTCAGCTTTTCTTGTTTTGTTCCATGCAAATCAAAGAAATACAAATGTGGATAACAAAATATTTTTACTTTCAACAATTTTCTGGAAGAACAACACAACAACAACAGGCATTTAAAGGCCATTTTCCCTGCTAGAGCGGGGGTTAGCCAATTTTCCGGAAGAAATGGTGCATTAATTGAAAAATGTGCATAGGTGGCAATTTTTTTCGGCCACGACTGTATATATATACTGGCAGTTTGACCAGTATATATATATATCTTGATATCTCAAAACGTTGTGAAGGGATTCAGATGAAACTTGGTGGACAGGTTGGGTGTTTGACAAGGAAGAATTGTTTCAATTTTGCTGAAGATACAGATCTGGATATGAGAATGTTAAATTTTTCTAATTGAATCTTCATCATTGAATGATCTGCCAATAACGATATATAGCACAATATCTCAAAAGGTTGTGGACGACTTATTACAAAACTTGGGTGATGAGCTGGTTAGGTGACAAGAACAAGCCAGTTAGATTTTGATTCAGGTCCGAATCCAGATCTGGCCTATCAGTGGGATAGAAAACATCAACTGTTGAGCCTGGTGGAAGTACGTATGCTCTCTACCGAGTGCCGTTCTAGTTTAATACTTGATAAATCCCTGCTCTGTTTTATTTTTTATTTTTGTAACATGATTCGTGCTTGTAGAAGAGCAAGATTTCTATTTTTTGGCCTCAAAATTAGTTGATTAAGAAATGTAACAAAAGATGGTTTGTTAACCTCTGTATTATTTTAAAATATTATCACATTTTTGTGCTTGCTGCGTTTATTGTTCGATAAATCCTTGTCGTTTTTGAGTGTCTTGATGCAAGCAATAGATTGTCGTGTCGCTTGTGTGCGAAAATGGCTCGAGCTGCAATGTATCGGCTCAAGTACACATTACACGGAGATGGAGCGGCTATAAATGATCCCGTTAATTTTTGGGTTTAGGCTATGGGGGTACTTTCTGCCTCATTAGTCTGTCCTTGAAGCTTACCGCTTGCTAGAGATGGCAGAGCTTTGCCTTTGCTCTGTCCTCTACTGTCTGTCGAGAAAACGATCCCGCTGTTGGGACGTAGGAGGGAATTTAATTGTCGTACGTTTGTAAATGTTTGATCGTTTATGTATTTCTTTAGTTTAATTGCAGTAGTTGGGTATAATATAAGTTAATATCTTATACAACCACATCCAGAAGCCATTTTTCCCCGCAGAGCAGGGGTTGGCCTTTTTCGGGCACCATGGGTCCCCTTTTTGAATCGATGTTTTATGGCCGGATGCCCTTCCTGCCGCCAACCCTGTTAGTCGCCTCTTGCGACACAGGGAATTACCAGTGAACTGATACTCAATTTGCCGACCTCAGAAGGATGACAGGCTGAGTCAACCCATCTGGCGTTAATTCAGCGATCGACCGGGATTCAAACCCAGGACCCTCGGATCCCAAGCCGGCACCCTAACCGCTAAGCCAACACCAGGCTTTAATATCTTATATACAATATATACACAGTCACGTGAAAAAGTAAGTACACCCCATGTAAAGTTTTGACTTTTTCAACATATTTCAACATACAGCTATTTGATCTTCATTTCAACAATATTGATAGATAAAGGTGATATAATATAACAAATATCATGAAACATTTACATTTTGTAGTCCATTGTATAATTTAAATAAACATAAATGCAAATTTCGCATGTGGAAAAAGTAAGTACACCCCGACATTTATCACTACTTCAAATACCTAAAATTAGAATCAGGTTCACCAGCTCAGGTGCAAGTGATTAGAACATCGTTAGAGAGGATCTTGCAGGAACCTGTCTTATTTAAACCTCGGACATTTAGTTTGGTTTGCTCTTTGTTGTTGAAGTGTGCGGCGTCACCATACGTAGATCAAAAGAGCTCTCTGAGGCCTTCAGAAAGAAGGTTATAGATGCCTACGAGTCTGGGAAGGGATTTAAAAAGATCTCCAAACAACTTGAAATCAATCATTTGACTTTCCGGAAGATCATCTACAAGTGGAGAAGATTCCAAACAACTGCCAACTTGTTCAGGCCAGGCCGCCCCAGCAAGTTCAGCCCGAGAGCAGACCGCAAGATGCTGAAAGAAGTCTCGAAAAACCCCCAGAATGTCATCACGGGACCAACAGGTAGCTCTTGCCACTGTTGATGTCAAAGTGCATGAGTCTACCATTAGAAAGAGGTTGCACAAATTTGATCTACATAGGAGGTGTGCCAGGAGGAAACCATTGCTGTCCAGAAAGAACATCAGGGCAAGACTAAACATTGCCAATGAACACCGAGGCAAAGACCAGCACTTCTGGAACAATGTGCTCTGGAGAGATGAGTCAAAGGTAGAGCTATTTGGCCACAGTACCAGAAGACATGTTTGGCGAAAACCAAAGCCAGCATTTGACCACAAGAACCTGATACCAACTGTAAAGCATGGTGGTGGAAATATTATGGTTTGGGGCAGCTTTGCTGCATCAGGGCCTGGGCAGCTCACCATCATGGAATCCACTATGAATCCTTCATTGTACCAGAGGGTGCTTGAGGATAATGTGAGGCCATCTGTCGGAAAGTTTAAGCTCAACCGAAGGTGGACCTTGCAACATGACAATGACCCTAAACATACCAGTAAATCCACCAAGGAATGGCTGAAAAGAAAGAAATGGAGGGTTCTGGAATGGCCAAGTCAAAGCCTGGATCTAAATCCCATCGAGATGTTGTGGGGGGATTTGAAACGAGCTGTGCAACAATTTTTTGTTGAATAAATTATTGCAAAGTCAATTTGTCATTGTTTTTTGTTCAATTAGATCACCTTTATCTTTAGATACTGTTTAACTGAAGATCAAATATTGATATGTCCACATATGTTAAAAAGATTTTAAAAACATTTCATGGGGTGCACTTACTTTTTCACGTGACTATTTGCAATCTGGAGGTATGCACACTCACCTATAAGCTCTTTAGCCTCTGTTTGAATCCCGACCCAGCTATAAACTCTTGTTTATACAGTAGTTTATAGTTGTGTTTCACAGGTAGGGTGATTCATCAATGTGTGCCATCCTTGGAAGAGTAGGCAAGCTATCGCCGGCACCATGGCCAAATTCCAAATCCCTGCCATAACCAGTAGAGGGCATCCTCAACCCTCTACTGGTTATGAGGGCAACTTCTACTTCAGCGCCCTCAACCAATGAAGTTGCCCTGCAGCTTTGTGCTGCAGTATCCGAACGAAGAGGAATGTTATAATTCCGACTCATTGGCGATTGCATTTGTCGTATCTTATCTTTTGTGTTGGGTATTCCTTTTTTTTTTGTGACGTCATCACTTCTCGAGAGAGGTGCGATGGAGGCTTTGCTCCTGCGATACACAGATGATGCATGTCTGCCAAAGAAGTCTGAATTCTTGTGTATTGTGATCATTATGGTTTCACTTTTTCTTCTGAAGTTTTATTATATTTTACTTTTTTGGTTTGGAATGCTTTTGTTTCTTTCAGTTTTGACTTCATTAAACTAGTTTTACCAGGTCTCATGGGTTCATTGATAGAACACAGACAATATCAACTGGTGGACAGTTGGATAGTGCGGAACAGGGTACTTGGGGAATAGAGATGAGCAAGATCAGCAAGGGTGTCTGAGAAGAACTGTGGATGAAAGTAAATCAATATAATTCGTTAGAGTGAATAGAAGGTGGAAGAAGAAATGTAACAAGTGGAAGGTGGTGGACGAAGAAATGTGGGCAAGGGGGTTAACAAGGGGAGATGTAGAAAATATGGCAAACTGGAGAAGATTGTCATGGGACCCGCAAGGCTAACCCCCGCTCTAGCAGGGAAAATGGCCTTAAAATGCCTGTTGTTGTTGTTGTTGTTAGAGTGAATAGAAGAATCAGCTTCCGCTTTGTGATCAGCTTCCGCTTTGTGTTCAGCTTCCGTTTTGTGTTCAGCTTCCGCTTTGTGATCAGCTTCCACTTTGTGATCAGCTACCGCTTTGTGATCAGCTTCTGCTTTGTGACCAGCTTCCGCTTTGTGACCAGCTGCCGCTTTGTGATCAGCTTCCGCTTTGTGATCAGCTTCCGCTTTGTGATCAGCTTCCGCTTTGTGATCACCTTCCGCTTTGTGTTTAGCTTCCGCTTTGTGATCAGCTTCCGCTTTGTGACCGGCTTCCGCTTTGTGACCGGCTTCCGCTTTGTGACCGGCTTCCGCTTTGTGACCGGCTTCCGCTTTGTGATCGGCTTCGGCTTTGTGATCAGCTTCCGCTTTGTGATCAGCTCCCGCTTTGTGATCAGCTTCCGCTTTGTGTTCAGCTTCCGCTTTGTGATCAGCTTCCGCTTTGTGATCAGCTTCCGCTTTGTGTTCAGCTTCCGCTTTGTGATCAGCTTCCGCTTTGTGATCAGCTTCCGCTTTGTGATCAGCTCCGCTTTGTGATCAGCCTCCGCTTTGGAGGTTGAAGGTAAGAGCAGAATTAGATTGATGCAAGAAGTTAAGTCCCCTGACTTGAGAGAACAGAGGTGGGAGGAAGGGATGGGATAAAAGAAGAATGGAGGTTATCGGAAAGGTTAACAAGAAGCTGCAAATTAGCTTGCTTAATAAACACATTCTGCAATCAATAAGGCGAGCTTTATGTGAGGGTGGACGACTGACCTGGTGTGGAGAAAGGAAGTCTAAAGGGCTCAAATGATGAGATGCAAGCTCAGATTAGGGTCTGTCGAAGAGCGGGAGGCCACCACCTGCCTGCGGTTAAAGAGGAGCAGGTCCTTAATATATATATACTCGCAGAAGTACCCGGCGTTGCCGGGCGGGGGAGGGGAGGGGAACGGGGGGAGGGGAACGGGAGGGGAGGGGAAGGGAGAGGAGGAGAGGGGGAGGAGAAGGGGAGGAGGATGGGGACGCAGGACACTTCCTCTTCCTCCCCCTTCCCCCTCCCTCCTCCCCCCTCCTCCCCTCCCCTTCCCCCTCCCCTTCCCTTCCCCCCTTCTCCCCTCCCCTTCCCACCCCTTCGCTCCCCTCCCCTCACTTCGCCCTCCCCCTTCCCCCTCTCCTCCCCTCCCCCCCCCCATTCGCCTCCCCTCCCCTCGCCTTCTTCCTCCCCCCCATTCCCCTCCCCTCCCCCGCCCGGCAATGCCGGGTACTTCTGCTCGTTCTATATATTTTCAGTTCAATGGTCTGGCGGCGAGGATGGAACATGACGTGATCGCTCTGAGTGAATCAGCGAGCTGCTCTGGCACATGCTGAGATTCAGTGTATAATGTTGCTCGCTGAAATGCGCTGAGGTAAATATGAATAAAAAACACAATCGCTTTTCGCTCTGAATTACGTGCAAACGCATGACGGAAATCACCATCGCCCAGCATCGAGTGCCAACCAAAATGGCGCCCGGTAGCTACATCTCCTCCTGTGTGGTGCGAATGGCAATGGTCATTCTATATATTTTCAGTTCAGTGGCCTGGCGGCGAGGATGGAACATCACGTGATCGCTCTGAGCGAATCAGCGAGCTGCTCTGGCACAGGCTGAGATTCCGTGAATGTTGTTCCTCGCTGAAATGCGCTGAGGTAAATATGAATAAAAAATATGGATCATCAAATATTTTTAGGTAGGCCATGTTCGTCCCAGGCTCAATGGCCATGTCTATGCCAAATATCAAGTACGTGAGCCTTTCCGTTTAGGAGTCTATCGGTAACACACACACAAACTGTGTTTTATTTATATAGATAGATATTGTCTTTCACCAAATCCAGATCCTGGCTGGACACTTAAAATGTCTGCTTCGTTTGCCACAGAGCAAAAGGAAAAGAATGGTCGTGAAAGGCGATAACATGAGCTAAGCAAAGCAGGCGTATATGATGTCCAGAGGCCTTAGAGACAGAGCCGTGAGTTATGCTCTGGTAATAGGAAGTATTACCTTGGAGCATAAGATGTATCAGGGTTTTGCGACGGGTGGGATACTCCAGTAGAAAGGCTGATTTACGGTGTCGTTTTTGGTATTCAGCAAGCGCGTCCACCGACTAGGAAAGGCATTTATTTTGTCGGCGGTGCTTCACAAAGACGTGAGCAAGCAAATCTGCTTGTTGGAAAGATGGTTTGTTTGCCTCCGCTTGTTTGCCTCGGAAGGCAAGCTTTCGGAATAATATACAGTGAGTGGTGAAGCCATCCTGGCACTGCCCCATATGTGAAAGAATGGAATTGACCCTGGTGTTGGACAAGAACGTGTGAAGAATGCAGTCGTTTGGGATTTATTATGGTTGTAATGGAATGGAAGAAATGGCGGGAGTTAAAATAGTCCGAGCACCAGTTTACAAATGCTGGGTCGTTCATGGACAATACGACAGCGACTTAATACATGTGTGTGTCTTGTTTTATTTGTCGGCTTGGGTGGTTCATCTGCCTGGCTGTTTTCATGTCAGGGATGACATCTTGTATGTTTTTCTCAGTAATCTACTGTTAGTCAGGTTCACGATGTTAACAAATATAATTTCGTTCAAAATTTTGGGAGATTATCAAACCTATACATTTTTGGAATCATCAGAGCATGGAGAATCCGAAAGTCAATGTTGGCATTTGCACAGACATCTGCATGGCCGCCATTTTGGATTTTCAAAATGGCCGCCATAAAATACATATTTGTCGCTATCTCGGCTTCTAGTCAACCTAGAAACTTAATTAAATATGCTAATCCTATGTTTTCTGGGTCAAGGAAACCAATAAAGGCCTCAAAATAGTGCTCAGGATTATAGAAAAGCAACAAACAAAGGTAATTGAAAACCATTGTCTTTATATTTGTGATATAACTGTATTACATAATACATGATATTGCAAGTCTTTTGAAGTTATAGGTATGGGTTTATGAAGCAAGAAAGCAACCTTGTTAGTGTCAGATTGAACTATAAGTACTATACACAGCATCTACTAGGTCTATACCGTTCAGGAATATGCTGAATATGCGGAATTTTTTTGTATCACTAACATCTGGAACGGTAGAACGACTAGAAGCCGAAGCCGAGAAGCAAGTGTTAGTATTAGAAGTCTAATGATCCCACCAATGGTTTTCTTGACCCAGAAAACATAGGATTAGCATATTTAAATAAGATTCTAGTTTGACTAGAAGCCGAGATAGCGCAAATTATGTATTTTATGGCGGCCATTTTGAAAATCCAAAATGGCGGCCATGCCGGTGTCTACGCAAATGCTAACATTAATTTTTGGATTCCTCATGCTCTGGATATTCCAAAAATGTATAGTTTTGCTAATCTCCAAAAATTTTCAACGAAAAAACATAGTGAACCTGACTATATAAAAGAGAGTCTGTCTGTCTGTGTGTCTGTGTCGCCATTTTTCTCAGATATGCATCAACGGATCTCCATCAAACTTTTAGAGGTTCATCAGTGAGTGCCTGGGAGTGTTTTGGTCAAAAAACATAAATAAAAAATTTGAAGAAAAAAAAGTTCGTTTTTTTATTTTTAAAAAATCTCTCTATAGTGCCAAAGCCTTATTGATTAACGACAGTTATAATTATATACAAGTACACATTCACATAAATGAATGCAAAAAATTTGCAAACATTTGAACACAAATGAATCAAACAATTCCGGAAGTGTACCTACGAAGTTGGTGGGAAAACTTCTTCTTCTTTTTCTTTTAGTTTATAGATTGTTATTTACAGTATTTCCAGTATTTATTATTTATTATTACTGATTTGACATTTGTGATGGATTCTGATTTGGATGTAATTGCTTTTCCATTATATTTGCCGTCATTTCAAATATGTTGATGTTTCTTTTTTGCTTGAGCAACGCCGGGTACTCCAGCTATAAACACTTGTATACTTTACTCGGGGTACAAATACAAATACAACTCTGTCTGGGGGGTAACATAGGCTATTTGGCTGCAGCTTCATGCGGGGGTGTGGGGAACCGGGAGAGGGGCGTAAATTCTCTATGTAAATGTGTACCGTGCAGCGCCACCTGGTGTTGATGGCAGAGGGTATTACAATTTCCTTTTTTACCTGGGAATAAGTTTTACCTGGGAATTCCTTTACCTTTATTACCTTCGTCCACTGAGGTTATGAAGCACTCTTTGCAGGGGAAATTTTTTCCCCCTTCCCAACCCCCACCTCCCACAACCCCCCAAAAAGATGTGTATGTAGTATATATATTCCCCTCCCCTCCCCTCTCCCCTCACCTCTCGCACCCCTCCCCCTTCCACTTCCCCCACTCCCTTCCTCACCCCTCCCTCTCCTGCCACCTCCCTTCCACTACCCTCTCCCCCTGGGGTGGGGGTAGTGCTCGTACCTTATAACCTCCACCACCGAAGGTGGAAAGAGGTTATGTTTTCTACCCTGTTTGTTTGCCGTGAGCAGGATATCTCAAAAGCTAATGGACGGATTCGGATGAAACTTCGTGGAGGAGTTGGTTTGTTGACAAGAACAAGCTGATTAGATTTTGGTTCACGTCCGGATCCTTATTGGGCCAAACAGTGGGATACAAAAGGTAAACTGTTCAGCCTGGCGGAGTTTTGCGCTCTACCGAGTGCCGTTCCAGTTATAAGGCTCTAATGACCTAGAGATTGATCCGTTGTCTGTTTCCATCCAAACTACTCATTTTGAAAATTAATAGAGAGCATTGTGCTGAGTAGGGCTGACAAGATGGCCTCGGCCCTAGAGGTACGCACACTCGCCTCTAAGCTGTCTCGCCTGGGTTTGAATCCCGACCCAGCTATAAACTGTCAGTTCGGTGTTTCACTGGTAGGCTGATTCATCAATGTGTCTGCCACAGGGATCTCTTGGATGGACGTTAATCTGGGAGTTCTGTCTGCCATCATGGGTTGGTGGACGTTAAAGATCCCATGGTGTCCTTCACAAAGAGTAGGCGAGTATCACCAGTGACATGGCCAAATTCCTGCCCTAACTAGATGGTATTCATAGAATACTTACCCTGCGCAGTCAACTTGTTGCGATCCAACTCTTCTGTTTTTGAACATTTTTTTTTCTTTGATCCAATATGGCTGCCAGACCATGTGAGTGATGACATCATAAATTTATATTCTCTAACACAATTGTTGCATAGATCACGCTCAATACATTTCAAACTGATCAGACTAAGCGTTGTCCCTGTCAAATTGTGACGTCATCATTATGGCACCAATGACGTCATCGTTAACACATTCCCCATATGGAGTTTTTTTTACAATGAGCCAGGTTTCAATTTTTTCCATGCAGCGGTTTTGGAGATATAAAGGTGCAACGTTTTTTGGTTTTTCCAAGATGGCACCTGTACCACATGACATATGACGTCATGTTTATCATTAAATATTCTACAGGAGGAGGCGCTCCTGTGGTAAAAGTTCTGTACCCATCGGGCTAACAGTTGATGAATTTTTTTTTTCACAATGGTCGGATAAGTGTTGTACTTGTCGAATTATGACGTCATAATTAAGGCACCGATGGCATCACGATAAACATGTCTTATTCCCCATGGTGAGTACTTGACAATGAGGCATGTTTCAATTTTTTCCATTGAGGGGTTCGGGAGATATAGAGATGTAACATTTTTCCAAGATGGCGACCTATGACGTCATAATTATGAATAAAAAAATTATACAGGCAGAGGCGCTCCTACGGTAAAATTTCGTGTCAATCGGACCAATGGTTGCCGAGAAAATGAATTTTTAAAATGCAGACACGTACGCACGCCACACGTCCGGCACACGTACGCAACCGTTTGCTGAACCCTGATTTTCGCTTCGCGAGCACAGGGTAACAAGGCGAATATCAGGCCGGTGCGTGAAAGATTTGGACCAAGCTTCCCCAGGCTGACCTCCAAGGTGGGGTAATAGTGGCCGTTAAAGAGCAACAAACAGCATTGTGCTGAGTAAGAGAAAACACTTTTTATCCTTTGCCGACAAATGTTGTAATTCCTATAAAAGTACACTGATGTCTCCTCACTGACGTTATTGTCCTGCATGTGATTTGCGTTACAATCTCCATCAAGAGCTCTGGAGCATCATCTTAAAGGTGTTCCATTTCATCCCGTTCGTACATGTTTGCCCAGGTATTCATGCTTCTGGTTTTTTGTCCCCTGTCGCACCGCGAAGCATAAGAGGGACTATGGCTTTCCCCTCCGTCCGTGTGTCCGTCCGTCCGTCCGTCCGTGCGTGCGTGCGTAAGCTAAGGCTAAGCACATGCTCGCATGCCTCCGCTTCCACATGCCTCCGCTTCCGGTCCGGTATGAAGAGGACGCAGGCGTCACATGCTCGCCGCTTCTTCGACCGGGCCACTGTCAGTTGCTTTCTTTTTTGGTGGTCGTGCGGATTTTTTGGCCATTGAGTCTGCCCTCTGCATAGCCCCGGCTCTGCTCCCTGCTTCGCCTGCCCGGCTCCTTCGCCTGCTCGCTGTTTCCTCAGGCGCGCTCTCGTGGGTTGTGACCATCGCAGCGGTTTGGTGGCGGTTTCCCGCCGTGATCAACCTTGGCCTCGTGATCGTCTCTTTGCTCCTGCCTGCCCTCTGCTTGGTCCCGGCTCTGCTCCTGGCTTCACCTACCTGGCTCCTTCGTTTCCTTGGGCCTGCTCTCGTGGGTTGGGACCATTGTTTCACCTCCTCAACCTTGGCCTCGTCTCGTCTCTCCGCTCCTGCCTGGCATGGCTCTGCGGTACTCCGCCGCAAGGCTCCTTCTGCTCAATACCCGCTCCACCCCATCATGCATCTCTGCCATCAAATCAAATGGACTTCTCCGACGACCCAGGTACATTCACCGTGGCTCCGGTCGTAAGTTTGTTTATTTGCAATCAGGTCACTCCATCCCCGTCCTCTGGTCGGCTCAGCGCACTCTCACTCTTCGTCCCAGCGCACCTGGTCACAGCAACGCACAGGATCGCACCTCCTGCCTACGAACCCTGGCTAAATCACCTGAATTCATCCCTGCTGTTCAAAACAACATCAAGCTCACCCTGTTCAACACCCGGTCCCTCAACAACAAATGCCTCATCCTGAACGAATACATCCTGGATAACAAACTGGACTTTCTCTGTCTCACCGAAACCTGGCAACAACCTCTGGACTACTACACACTCAACCTCACCACACCCAATGGATATTCCTACGTCAATAAACCACGCTCGGAGGGCCGAGGTGGTGGAATTGCTGTTATCCACCGTCAAGACATCAAGACCAACCTCATCTCCATCTCATCTGCTCCATCATTTGAACACCTGGCTTTTAAACTCTCTGGTCGCACGCAGTCAGTCATGGCTGTCGTCTACCGTCCTCCCAAACCACACCCATCATTCCTGTCTGACTTCTCCTACTTTCTGACCCAGCTATGTTCCCTCTCCCCCTCAATCCTCCTCCTTGGTGATTTCAATATCCACATGGACTCCACTGACTCCACAATAACCACTGACTTCACTGATTTACTCACCTGCTTTAACCTCACTCAACATGTCGACTTTCCTACCCATATCCGTGGTCACATTTTGGACCTTGTCTGCTCCACTGGATTAAATTTGCACCATCTCTCTGGCTCCGACCTCACCCTCTCTGACCACTTAGCCATCACTCTGACCATCAACATCCACGCCCCAACACCAAGACGTTATCGCACTATCACCTTCCGTAAGCTAAACGCTCTTTCACCTACCTCATTCTCATCCACCCTCTCTGAAAAAATGTCCACTTCTCCCTTCATTGACCTCCACACCCCTTCCGACCTCACTGACTACTACAACCACACTCTCTCCTCCTGCCTTGACCAGCTTGCGCCTGTAAAAACCAAAACAGTTTCTTTCACCCATTCTGCTCCCTGGTTTACCCCTGAACTCCGCCTGATGAAAACTCGTGCTCGCCAACTTGAAAGACTCCGCAATAAAACGGGTCTCACAGTTCACTCCCAAGCCAACAAGGACCACCTACAACACTACAAAGATGCCCTCTCCCGCGCCCGCTCAGCCTACTACTCTCAAATTATCCACTCTGGCTCCGGAAACCCAAAAGCACTCTTCTCGACAATAAACAAACTCCTCCGCCCCCTGAACACCACCACCCAGTCATTCACAGTAGACAACTGCATCTCCTTCCTCTCTTTCTTCCAATGCAAAATTGACAACATCTACAACAGCTTGACGACCGCCACACCCGCTCCCCCTCCAACCACCTGCCCCCCCTTGTCCTGCCATCCCCTGTCTCGGTTCTCCCCAATCTCCCCTACTGACCTCTCTGAACCCCTCATAGGAATGAAAACTGCCACCTGCACTCTTGACCCCATCCCCTCCAGCTTTGTCAAGGCCTCCCTCCCTGCTCTCTCTCCACTTATCATTGCAACACTAAACTCCTCCCTGTCTACAGGCATCGTCCCACCTTCCCTCAAAATTGCTGCTGTTACCCCCATTCTAAAAAAACTTGGTCTAAACCCTGACACCCTAAACAACTTCAGACCCATCTCCAACCTACCCTTTCTGTCAAAAGTTTTGGAACGCGCTGTAGCCACTCAACTCAAACATCATCTCTCTGCCAATAACCTGTATGAAACATTCCAATCCGGATTCCGCTCCAACCACAGTACTGAAACTGCTCTCCTCAAAATCACCAACGACCTTCTCCTCTCCTCTGACGCTGGCAACCTCAACATTCTCGTCCTCCTCGACCTCAGCGCTGCCTTTGACACCATCGACCACACCATCCTCCTCACCCGACTTGAATCCACCTTTAACGTTACCGGCACTGCCCTCTCTTGGATTAAATCATACCTCTCTGACAGACGCCAGTTCATCTTCATCAATAACTGCAAATCCCCCACTGCTCCCCTCCCCCAAGGTGTCCCCCAAGGTTCAGTTCTTGGCCCCCTCCTCTTCATCCTTTACCTGTCCCCTCTCGGTCACTTAATCCGCCGTCATGGTCTCCAATTCCACTGCTTCGCCGATGACATCCAGCTTTTCATCTCCACCAAGTCCGTCTCCACCGACACCCACTCTATCCTGACAAACTGCATCACTGAAATAAAATCCTGGCTTCAAATCAACTTCCTCAAGCTTAACTGTGATAAATCTGAAATCATCATTGGCCCAAAAACGCTCACAAAATCCACCCATAACTTTGCCCTCAACATCGACGGTATCCCAGTATCCACCTCCCCTCACATCCGGAATCTTGGCGTCATCTTTGACCAAACCCTTTCCTTCGACAAATACACTAAACAGATCACAAAGTCAGCCTTCTTTCACCTGAAAAACATTGCCTGTCTCCGCTCATCCCTCTCCTCCACGGCTGCAGAAACCCTCATCCACGCCTTCATCACCTCCCGTCTGGACTACTGCAATAGCCTCCTCTATGGTTCACCCTCAAAAATCACCAATAAACTCCAATACATTCAGAACTCCGCTGCCCGTCTACTCACCCATTCCCGGACCCGTGACCACATCACCCCCGTCCTTTACAAGCTTCACTGGCTCCCCATCCCCCATAGAATCCAGTACAAAATCCTCCTCTTGACATACAAAGCCCTCCATAACCTGGCCCCATCCTACCTGGCTGACCTCCTCTCCAGACACACTCCCACCCGCAACCTCCGCTCTGCTGGTACCAACCTCCTGACCCCCTCCATCCGGACCAAATTCAGATCCTGGGGGGACAGGGCCTTCTCCATCGCTGCGCCCACCCTCTGGAACTCACTACCTCACACCATCAGAGACTCCTCCTCACTCACCACATTCAAAACATCACTAAAGACCCACCTGTTCAACACTGCATTCAACATTCAACCCACAGCATCTAACCCCTGACTATCACTTCTCCTTCTCCCTCCTTTTGCTTTAAATATTTCCCTATTGATTCTTGTCTTTTTGCAATTGTTGTTTTCATGTATTGTTATGCATTATGTTTTCCACTCTGTCAAAGCGCCTTTGGGCTTCTGGAAAAGCGCTATACAAAATAAATGAATTATTATTATTATTATTCGAATTTGGTGTGTGGGTGCAACCCACGTCAAAATCCAAGATGGCCGCCGCCATGTATGTCTGATGCCATGTATGTCTAAACCTTGTGAGCGAAATATCTTGAAAAATAAGCGAAGTACCAACTTCTAATCTGGTTTGTGGCTGTATCTAGGCATAAGGAAGAAGGCTATTGAAAATTGGGTCGCCACGTCAAAATACAAGATGGCCGCCGCCATGTATGTCTGAACCTTGTGAGATGAATATCTTGAAAAATAAGCGAAGTACCAACTTCTAATTTGGTGTGTGGGTGTATCTAGGCACAAGGAAGAAGGCTATTGAAAATTGGGTCGCCACGTCAAAATCCAAGATGGCCGCCATCATATATATGTCTGACCTTGTGAGCGAAATATCTTGAAAAATAAGCAAAGGACCCACTTATAATCTGGTGTGTGGGTGTATCTAGGCATAAGGAAGAACGCTATTGAAAATTGGGTCGCCACGTCAAAATCCAAGATGGCCGCCTTGCGTCTTCCACTTTGCCAACTCGCATCACTTCACCGACGGGGGACCTAGGCGTAACGCTTGTTTTATTTCATTCTGGTGCCATCATGTAAAAAAAAAAGGTACCGTAGTATGGTAGTTGTTGTGGAAAACCAATCAGGTCCACACAACTTTAGTCCAACTTGTGGTTTAATTCCATTTAGATCATGACATCATCCTGTAATGCAGGAAATGCAATAAGTATACGATGTGGCATCACATGGGACCATTCATCTATCTATAATTCCAGTAATCTCTGTGTGTGTGTGTGTGTGTCTGTGTGTGTGTTTGTTTGTCTGTGACAGCTGTTTCTCGACAACCACGGGTCCGATATACTTGCAACTTGCCAGGTATATTGCTGGGGACCCGAGGATGTGCCTTTTCAAGGTTTGAAATTAATCGGACAAGTAGTTACCGAGCTATGTCCAAAAAACGATTCAACCAATCAGAGAGCAGCGAGCTATCACGTGTGCCGAACGTGGCGAACAGACTCTGCCTCGGACGGCACATTTGAGAGCGTATTCATTTATTTCACAACTATGTTGGCGCTATGTTGGCGTTAAACTATGTTTTAAAACTAATAAAAACTAATTTGCGATTCTTTCGCTTTCCTGCGCGTTTGTGCATGCTATGGCGGCGATTTCTTTACCAAACTCCGCAAGCCGTTCGCTTTGGACCAAAACATTTCATGTAAATAGAGGGGGGGGGGGGGGGGGGGGGGATTGTCACCGTACTCGCAAGCCGTTCGCTTTGGACCAAACCATTTCATGTAAATAGAGGGGGGGGGGATATAATTTTAGATATAGATATAGTACGGGCATGCCCTAGTAACATTCAATGCAAGCAAGCTGAATATTCTATGTTGGCGTACCGTTAGCGAGTCTACCAGATGTAACGTGTCACAGGAGAAGTCTCGGAGCACCGTCCGCAGCAGCGGGTCTTATAGTCGCGCCCCTAGCGGTGTCAACGAGCAGCGAGCATCACCCCGGGTTCAGTACGAATACGATTTCACTACATTCTCCCCCCCCCCCCCGTCAGAATTATACGGCAGTGCGGCTAGAAGCGAGCGAGCGTCAGCACGAACAGGGTGCGGAACATCAGTCGACCCAACCGTATCGGGCCGGGCAGCGAATTTCTCTGCCAGCACGCGTCCGAAATTCCCCGGGTACGGCATCACGTATCCCTGTGTCCCCGGCGTCGGAGGCGCCATCAGGGTCGGGTGACGAAGGGGGTAACTCCAAGTCGTCGGGCCCAGGTAGACTCGGTGAGGGGAGGGTCGGTAGACTTTCGGCGATGGGAGCGTCGGGAGAGGCCATAGTCTCATAGATGGGTTCGTCCGATTCCCTACTCAGGTCGGCGACCCCGCAAGGGGCAAGGTGACGGACGGAGACAGTAGTCTCACGGCCATCAGCCGTCATCACACGAGCATGCTCAGGATTAGCCTGGAGAATCTGCACTTTGTCCACTAGGGGGTCGTACTTGCTCGCGCGAACCGCCCGTTTAAGGTAGGCCGGCCCGGGCCCAGCGAGCCAACTGGGCAAAGACCGTATACACCCCGTGCTCCTGGGGTGGTGGAAAAGTCGCTCGTGGGGAGTTTGGTTGGTTGCCGTACACAGGAGAGCCCTGATCGAGTTCAACGCCGCAGGTAGCGACCAAGCCCATTTATCGAGGCCCCGGCCGAGGGTCCGGAGGTTGAGCATGACGGCCCTCCAGATAATCCCGTTGAAGCGTTCGATCTGCCCATTAGCCTGGGGTCTGTACGGCGTGGTGTAACTAGAAGCAATGTTATTTTGGAGCAGATAGCCGCGCACCTCCTGAGACAAGAAGACCGCACCCCGGTCGGTATGGACATAGGCCGGGTACCCGAACATTGAGAACAAGTTCTGTAAGCATCGCATCACCGTGGCAGCAGTCATGTCCGCGCACGTATAAGCAAAGGGGAATTGCGAGTACTCATCGACGATAGTGAGCAGATAGCGAGAGCTGCTCGACACCGGCAATGGGCCCTTGAAATCCATCGCCAAGCGTTCCCACGGCCTCGTAGCCTTAACCAGAGTCCCCATGGGAGGGTTATAGAAACGCGGTTTGATTTCCGCGCAGATAGCGCAGTCGCGACAGATACGGCGGATATCGTCAATCGAGTATGGGAGATTGCCACGCCGCACAAAATGAGCGAAACGCGTTATGCCGGGATGGCCCGCAGTGGCATGCAGCACACGTAGGCCCTCCAAAGAGGTGATACCCGTGCATGTAGCCGGTCGTGATAAGGCATCGGCGGCCCGGTTATCCTTCCCCGGGCGATATTTGATGGTGTAACAGAAGTCGGCGAGTTCGATACGCCAGCGAGTGATTTTCTCATTCTTAATGCGCTGGGCGTGTAAGGTGTCGTACATGAACGCAACGCTTTGCTGGTCCGTGATGATTTGGAAGCACCGCCCGAGTAAGTACGGGCGCCATCGCCGAATAGACTCGACGATCGCATACGCTTCCTTTTCGACGGACGAGTGTCTCCGCTCAGCGGTGGTAAGAGTCCGTGAAAAGAAAGCCACGGGACACCCTCCTTTGGAGAGGGTCACCGCGATGGACTGATCCGAGGCGTCACTTTCGAGGACGAAAGATCCGCTCTCGTCGATTGTCGCCACGGCGGCTCGGGCGATGTCGGCCTTAAGGCCTTCAAAGGCCGCCAATGCGGCCGGACTCAGTGGGAAGGTGTCGCAGGCCACGAGGGGGCGAAGTTTCGCGGAGAAATTTTGCACCCATTTGGAGTAATGGGCGAATAGCCCGAGGACGCGCTTCAGGGACGCCCGATCGCAGGGAGGGGCCATGTCGAGCAAAGGTCGCAGACGCTCCTTATCCGGAGCGACAGAGCCATGGGTCACGGTGTACCCCAGAAGATCTATCGTGCGTAGGGAGTATTGGCACTTATCCTCGTTCATAGTTAAGTGATACCTCTGCGCGACCTCAAGGAAGCGCTTCAGATTAGCATCATGGTGCCCTTGGTCATATCCGCAAACCGTAAGATTGTCGAGGTAGACGAAAACATCGGTTAAGTGCTCCCTCGCAATGAGGTCATCCATGGCCCTCTGGAAACAAGTGACCCCGTTCGTTACCCCAAAAGGCAATCGAGTAAATTGGTACAACCGCTGCCCCGACTCAAAAGCGGTATAGATACGCTCCGCCCTAGAGATAGGGATCTGGTGGTACGCACTACGGAGATCGAGAGTGCTATAGACCGAATACTGGGACACCTGTTGCACCAGCGCGTCCATCCCCGGAAGGGGGTAGGCATCCAGCTGTGTAAAGCGGTTAATCGTTTGGGAATAGTCGATTACCATGCGTCTGCGGTGGGCCTCGCTTCGCACCACCAAGACCTGGGCGCGCCACGGCGACCTGCTAGGTTCTATGATACCGTCTTTCAAGAGCTGAGCCGTTTCGTCCGCAATGAATTGCATGTCTGCGCGAGAGTAGCGCCGTGATTTCACCGCGACAGGGGTACAGTCGGAGGTTAGATTGGGGAACAGCGAAAGCGGCTGGATGTCCATTTGCGCTAGGGCGCACACCGCAAGCGCGTCGTCTGCCCCCACAACAAGTGTGTCAGGCCCACCAAACTCCATTACCAGACGTCCATGCAGCTTAAGAAAATCGTGTCCTAACAGAATATCAGCACATAAAGCAGGTAAAACCATAAGGTGTACATCAGGAAAAACCCGTCCCTTTAGCACGAGTTTCGATCGGCATTCCCCCTTCGTGCTGAGTCGTAGCCCCTGGGAAGCCATGAAGATCCATCTCGTAGACCTCCAGATCCGCCATCCATGCCTGAGCACTAGTCGCTGGTCGATAAAACTATCCGTAGACCCTGTATCCACCAAGGCCCGAACACAATGGCCTTCGACCATGAGGGGAATAAGGGCTTGAGCCAGGCCGGACGAGCCTGCTGGGAGTGGGACTGAACCCCCCGAATGGGTCGGACAAGCCTCGCAGGTGGATCCTATGCCAGCAGCAGTTTTGCGGTCGTGGCCAGAGTATTCGTTGTCCATGGGGAATCCATTAATGCCATCAGAGGGCTTTCCCATGCATTCCGGTGTTTCGCGATTCAAAATCTGACAATTTTGATGCGAAAAGGCCTCCGTAGTATTTGAAAACGCCTTTTGACACTTTTGGCAGGAAAAGGCCTCCGTAGTATTCGAAATCGCCTTTTCCGGGGTGAGGGCCACCGTTAGCTCATGGACGACATGAGGAGAACGTTCCGCTGGGGCTTGGCGTGGCTTCAAAGCCCCTTGCGTGGCCCGGAGTTTGGTCAAGGACACGTACTTCGTGCCCGATTGAGGATGAGACTGTGGTGGCTGTCCGGTGACGCCCGCCAAGGACGTCTGAGCGCCCAGGGGCCCGCAGAGAGGGGCCCTGCCCTTCGAAGCCGGGTAAGGCGCCGGGTTTCGGGCTCGGCTCGCAGGCTCTGCAATGAGCCCATTCAAGGTCGCGCGCGGCCGCGAGCCGCGTGCCGTTTTCCTGCACACTTTCGCGTAATGTCCCTTTTGCGAGCACAAATGGCATATTGCGTCTCGTGCCGGACACACGGGCCGGGCATGACGTGGCCCCCCACAGAAAAAGCAGGCGGCCCCGCGTAAGGCCTTGGGTCTGGCCGTAGCGGCAACCGTCAGGACTGGGTCTTCCTCCGGAGCATCCCGGAGTTCTGCGAGCAGGTCCGCGTCCTCGGCGGTAGCACTCTCCGGCCGGGCGTGTAGCGTAGTTCCCGCCAAGAGGCGCGTGCGATCATAGGTGTTCGATTGCATCCGCGCTTCGGTGTATACTTTCCCTTGCTCGAGTGCCGTAGCGAAGGTCAGGTCGGTCTTCTCTAGGAGCTTGAGCCTTAGTTCCTGGGAGGAGACCCCTGCAATAAAGGCGTCTAAAAGAAAATCATCCTGAGACTGCGTGGGAGTCCGTGGCTCCCTGATTCTGTCCAGCAAGAGCTGCCGGAGCTCCTGGGCGTAGTGGTCCATCGCCTCGTTGGGTTGCTGACGTCGCGTTAGCAGCAAATATCGTGCATACACCGGGCTTTTTTCCTTTATGTACAGCTGTTTGAGCTCCGCGATCGAGAGGTCGTACGTCGCGAATTGAGCGATGGATTTGTACACCTTGTAGTCGATTTTTGAATGAAGCATTGCTAGCTTCGCGGCAGCCGTCGGCGCGGTCTCAGGCTCCTCGAAATGATTCTCCAATGTTCTGAGCCAGTGTTTCAGTTGCAAGCCACCATCCGGGGCTTGCGGGTCGGCGCAGAATATGGCAACCGCCAGCGTCTTGTTGCCAGCCATGTCGGTAGTTCTAAATGGAATTAAGTGTTGTGGAAAACCAATCAGGTCCACACAACTTTAGTCCAACTTGTGGTTTAATTCCATTTAGATCATGACATCATCCTGTAATGCAGGAAATGCAATAAGTATACGATGTGGCATCACATGGGACCATTCATAACATTCAATGCAAGCAAGCTGAATATTCTATGCTGATTGCTGGCGTACCGTTAGCGAGTCTACCAGATGTAACGTGTCACAGGAGAAGTCTCGGAGCACCGTCCGCAGCAGCCGGTCTTATAGTCGCGCCCCTAGCGGTGTCAACGAGCAGCGAGCATCACCCCGGGTTCAGTACGAATACGATTTCACTACAGTAGTTACCTTGGATTAGCATCCGACGTGTTTGTTGGTGGCTTTATGAATGTATGTGCCTCTGTAATTATTTCCAACCAGCAACGGTACACGCCCTATGGGCGGGGTTTCAATTGGTACGCCCAAATGAAAAGGCAAAATATTAGAAATTGAAGGGTGTTTTTATTTTAAACGATTTATATAAACATTCGTTAAATCATATCACACACAAATCATCAAAATCTAAACAGTATTTGTAGAATTTCAATAAAAGCCACATCACTGTTCATATCGGTAAATATTATTCCATCGTGTTTGGAAAAACTGAAAAATTGGAAAAATTGGAAAAATTGGAAAAACAACATGGCCTATTTTACTCCCAGGGATCCCAGGATTACCCACCCAAAATATCGTTGCGATCGGTTCAGCCGTTTTTGCGGTACCTGGGAACAGACGGACAGACATTTGGTGAATTATAGTAAGAAGATATCGAGTACATTGTAATGTAAAGTCTTCATTCTCGCCTAGTAGTTTGCGGTGCTGCCCGGGCAGAGATTGCTCCGATTGAGGTGATAATTCAAGACCAGCTCCCACAAGTAATCTGCATCGTCCTCGCACAAACGGAGGGCATCGCCATCGTCAAAAAGCGCCACTAATTTCCTTGGATCCGATGTCCGTCGAGGTTCTCCTCACAGCGCGATGTCGGTCGAGGTTCTCCTCACAGCGCGACGATGTTACTGCTGATTAGCGGAGCCAGTGGTTGTCGCACGGCTCCCACGACTGAAATATAATGGTTCTTCATCTCCGAATCTTTTCTACTCCGTTCTGCAGTTCAGAACCAACTGTACGACGCACAATTCGATGGCCGACATTGGCCAACTGACGGCGGCCATCTTTGTTTCAAATGAATTTGTTCAAAACGGTTTTTCTTACCTCTTTCGTTTATTTGTTGCTTCTTCCTTGGCAGTGACCTTGCCTTCTTTTTCGGTCCTTAATTCTAAACGCATAAACCACTCGAATGGAGATTTCATGCGAGCAATCGTTCCCTTCACGGTGCGCGAAGACGTGCCAGTGTTTGCTACTCCGAAGACGCAGATTTTATTTGAATGCAGTAGTTTGTGACCTCGACCCAACAAACATATCAGGAGCAGTATTTGCACACTCGGTAATTGTATTCCGCAAAACTCTTCTTTGATGACGCTTCATATTTACTTTTAAATCATTGTTATGTTCCAACGGAGCCATTGTCCGTGTGACCTAAAAGTTAGTAAAATCATCCTGCTGTGCTCTGAGCCATTCCGCTCTCTAGTGCACACAAATTGCTGCTATTGATCTCATTGCAATGCCATCATAAAAGACTATAAATGCTTTCTCAAAATCATATATCACATTCCCAGCATGAAACAGAGTTGTTGGCCAAGCGGTTAGCGTGTGGCTTGGGATCCTGGGTTCGAATCCCGGTCGATCGCTGAATTAACACCAGGGGGTTGACTTAGTCTGTCATCCTTCCGAGGTCGGCAAATTGAGTACCAGTTCACTGGTAATTCCCTGTCTGTCGCAAGAGGCGACTAACAGGGTTGGTGGCAGGAAGGGCATCCGGCCATAAAACATTGCTTCAAAAAGGGGACCATGGTGCCCGAAAAAGGCCAACCCTTGTTCTGCGGGGAAAAATGGCCTCTAAAGGTGGATTCCAGCATGAAACAGGAAACATGTTATTGTCTAAGGCACAAAGTTGGTGCTACAAAGCCCCTTGTTTGCCTGCTGCCCTGTGCACAAATTTACAATAATTACATTCCTGGATAAGGATATTATTATTTTTATTTATTATTATTATTATTTATTATTATTAAATATTATTATTATTATTATTATTATTCCTGTATAATTATACTGCCTACCCTCTTATGGTTCTGCCAAAATCAAGACTCTCTGCTCACCTTTACTCTTTCATGCCTCTTTTCTCCCACCTCTGGAACAAACTCCCTCACTCTCTTCAATCCCACTCCTCCCTCCAGGTCTTTAAAACAGCTGTTCACCACCATCTCTTATCTTCCCCCATCCAAAACCTTGATCTTTTCTGTCCCGGGTTTATTCATCCCAGATCCACCTTTTTGAAATTCCGACTTCTTAGCTAGGCTGGAAGTCCTAGCAGTGTCCATGTGTTTTTTTTACCTCCACCCCCCCCCCCTTCCCATGCCTCCTCCCCCCAAGCCCTCTCCCTCCCACAGATCTTCCGATGCCCCTGTTCTCTTCTGTTGTACTTGTGTGCTTCCCTCTCTCTCCCCATCTTGTCTCCGCTCCCTTTATTATATGTTGTGTGTGTCCGTTTATGTTTTTGTCATTAATGTTCGCTCTTACACGAGCCTCGATCTTGTATACAAAAAAGGTGAACCTGTTACGTCATCTTTCCATGTAGTCAGAGGTATGCTCCAGAAACATTTTGCTGGTGACATCACATCACATCACTTGCGAACTTGCACCTTGCCAGCATGGCTCCTGTTGAAAGTCCACTCGCCAACATCAGACAGCGAGCAGCTCATAGCTGCAGACAACAATTGCCTTGACAAATCCACCGGAACAATACACACTTTTATTTTGTGCTTGATCTTGAACTTCACAGCATCAATGGCAAAATGTCATCGCACTTGGATTGAAAGCGCCATCACGGTTCGATGAATGAAAGTTCATTGAGCTCTTTTGTAATTGGTGTTTCAAGCGACCATTACTCACGACTGCCACGTGCGCCTCAACTCCTGAAATAGACTCTGTCGAGACTACTGGCCGGCAGCGTTCCGCGACTGTGCCCGATGTTCTCTCCCTGGTGTGCAAAACATGTCGCATAACTCTCTAATAATTGGCTTTGATGGAAGATGTATTTTGTGCACCTGGACCGAGTGATCATAGCAATATATACAGTCACGTGAAAAAGTAAGTACACCCCATGTAAAGTTTTGACTTTTTCAACATATTTCAACATACAGCTATTTCATCTTCATTTCAACAATATTGATAGATAAAGGTGATATAATATAACAAATATCATGAAACATTTACATTTTGTAGTCCATTGTATAATTTAAATAAACATAAATGGAAATTTCGCATGTGGAAAAAGTAAGTACACCCCTACATTTATCACTACTTCAAATACCTAAAATTAGAATCAGGTGCACCAGCTCAGGTGCAAATGATGAGAACATCGTCAGAGAGGATCTTGGAGGAACCTGTCTTATTTAAACCTCAGACATTTAGTTTGGTTTGCTCTTTGTTGTTGAAGTGTGCGGCGTCACCATGCCTAGATCAAAATAGCTCTCTGAGGCCTTCAGAAAGAAGGTTATAGATGCCTACGAGTCTGGGAAGGGATTTAAAAAGATCTCCAAACAATTTGAAATCAATTTGAAATCACTACTGAGTGATGTGATGTTTACAATGCTCCATACTTACTGATTGCACAGTCACTGTTGCACATTACTCTTTTCGTCAATGTAAACAGAACCATACTATTAGAGTAAGGTGTGGCAGGACATCCCATCCCATGCAAGGAAGAGAAAGATGCCACCCCTGTAGACCATCACCATCATCTGTCCTGTTTTCAGTATACTGAATATTTTGCATTTGAAATTTGCTCTACTGGATTAATTTTACACCATCTCTCTGGCTCCGACCTCACCCTCTCTGACCACTTAGCCATCACTATGACCATCAACATCCCCACCCCAGCACCAAGGCATTATCGCACTATCAATTTCCGTAAGCTAAACGCTCTTTCACCTACCTCATTCTCATCCACCCTCTCTGAAAAAATGTCCACTTCTCCCTTCGTTGACCTCCACACCCCTTCTGACCTCACTGACTACTACAACCACACTCTCTCCTCCTGCCTTGACCAGCTTGCGCCCGTGAAAACCAAAACAGTTTCTTTCACCCAATCTGCTCCCTGGTTTACCCCTGAACTCCGCCTGATGAAAACTCGTGCTCGCCAACTTGAAAGACTCCGCAATAAAACAGGTCTCACAATTCACTCCCAAGCCTACAAGGACCACCTACAACACTACAAAGATGCCCTCTCCCACGCCCGCTCCGCCTACTACTCTCAAATTATCCACTCTGGCTCTGGAAACCCAAAAGCACTCTTCTCTACAATAAACAAACTCCTCAGCCCCCTGGACACCACCACCCAGTCATTCACAGTAGACAACTGCATCTCCTTCCTTTCATTCTTCCAAAGCAAAATTGACAACATCTACAGCAGCTTAACCACCACCGCACCTGCTCCCCCTCAAACCACCTGTCCCCCCTTATCCTGCCAACCCCTGTCTCAGTTCTCCCCAGTCTCCCCTACTGACCTCTCTGAACTCCTCATAGGAATGAAAACTGCCACCTGCACTCTTGACCCCATCCCGTCCAGCTTTGTCAAGGCCTCCCTTCCTGCTCTCTCTCCACTTATCACTGCAACAATAAACTCCTCCCTGTCTACAGGCATCGTCCCACCGTCCCTCAAAATTGCTGCTGTTACCCCCATTCTGAAAAAACCTGAACTCAACCCTGACACCCTAAACAACTTCAGACCCATCTCCAACCTACCCTTTCTGTCAAAAGTTTTGGAACGCGCTGTAGCCACTCAACTTAAACATCACCTCTCTGCCAATAACCTGTATGAAACATTCCAATCCGGATTCCGCTCCAACCACAGTACTGAAACTGCTCTCCTCAAAATCACCAACGACCTTCTCCTCTCCTCTGACGCTGGCAACCTCAACATTCTCATCCTCCTCGAACTCAGTGCCGCCTTTGACACCATCAATCACACCATCCTCCTCACCCGACTTGAAACCACCTTTAACATTACCGGCACTGCCCTCTCTTGGATCAAATCATACCTCCCGACAGACGCCAGTTCATCTCCATCAATAACTGCAAATCCCCCACTGCTCCCCTCCCCCAAGGTGTCCCCCAAGGTTCAGTTCTTGGCCCCCTCCTCTTCATCCTGTACCTGTCCCCCCTTGGTCACTTAATCTGCCGTCATGGTCTCCAATTCCACTGCTTCGCCAATGACATCCAGCTTTTCATCTCCACCAAGTCCATCTCCACCGCCACCCACTCTATCCTGACAAACTGCATCACTGAAATAAAATCCTTGCTTCAAATCAACTTCCTCAAACTTAACTATGATAAATCTGAAATAATCATCATTGGCCCAAAAACGCTCACCAAATCCACCCATAACTTTGCCCTCAACATCGACGGTTTCCCAGTATCCACCTCCCCTCACATCCGGAATCTTGGCATCATCTTTGACCAAACCCTCTCCTTCGACAAATACACTAAACAGATCACAAAGACAGCCTCTTTCACCTGAAAAACATCGCCCGTCTCCATCCATCCCTCTCCTCCACGGCTGCAGAAACCCTCATCCACGCCTTCATCACCTCCCGTCTGGACTACTGCAACAGCCTCCTCTTTGGTTCACCCTCAATAATCATCAATAAACTCCAATACATTCAGAACTCCGCTGCCCGTCTACTCACCCATTCCCGGACCCGTGACCACATCACCCCCGTCCTTTACAAGCTTCACTGGCTCCCCATCCCCCAGAGAATCCAGTACAAAATCCTCCTGTTGACCTACAAAGCCCTCCATAACCTGGCCCCATCCTACCTGACTGACCTCCTCTCCAGACACACTCCCACCCGCAACCTCCGCTCTGCTGGTACCAACCTCCTGACCCCCCCCATGCGGACCAAATTCAGATCCTGGGGGGACAGGGCCTTCTCCATCGCTGCTCCCACCCTCTGGAACTCACTACCTCACACCATCAGAGACTCCTCCTCACTCACCACATTCAAAACATCACTCAAGACCCACCTGTTCAACACTGCATTCAACATTTAACCCACAGCATTTAACCCCTGACTATCTCTTCTCCTTCTCCTTCCTTTTGCTTTGATTATTTACCTGTTGATTTTTGTCTTTTTGCACTTGTTTTTTTGTACTCTGTCAAAGCGTCTTTGGGCTTCTTGAAAAGCGCTATATAAAATAAATGTATTATTATTATTATTATTAATCATTCGACTGTCCGGAAGATCATCTGCAAGTGGAGAAGATTCCAAACACCTGCCAACTTGTTCAGGCCAGGCCGCCCCAGCAAGTTCAGCCCGAGAGCAGACCAAAGATGCTTAAAGAAGGCTCTAAGAAACCCAGAATGTCATCACGGGACCTACAGGTAGCTCTTGCCATTGTTGATGTCAAAGTGCACAAGTCTACCATTAGAAAGAGGCTGCACAAATTTGATCTACATGGGAGGTGTGCCAGGAGGAAACCTTTGCTGTCCAGAAAGAACATAAGGGCACGACTAAAGTTTGCCAATGAACACCTAGACAAAGACCAGCACTTCTGGAACAATGTGCTCTGGACAGATGATTCAAAGGTAGAGCTATTTGGCCACAGTACTAGAAGACATGTTTGATGAAAACCAAAGACAGCATTTGACCACAAGAACCTGATACCAATTGTAAAGCATGGTGGTGGAAATATTATGGTTTGGTGCAGCTTTGCTGCATCAGGGCCTCGGCAGCTCACCACCATAGAATCCACTACGAATTCTTCATTGTACCAGAGGGTGCTTGAGGATAATGTGAGGCTATCTGTCGGAGAGTTGAAGCTCAACCGAAGGTGGACCTTGCAACATGACAATGACCCTAAACATACCAGTAAATCCACCAAGGAATGGCTGAAAGGAAAGAAATGGAGGGTCCTGGAATGGCCAAGTCAAAGCCCGGATCTAAATTCCATCGAGATGTTGAGGGGGGATTTGAAACGAGCTGTGCATGCAAGAAACCCCTCAATCATCGCACAGCTGAAAGAATTCTGCATGGAGGAGTGGGCAAAAATTTCTCCCAGTCGATGTCAGAGACTGGTAGACAGTTATAAGAAACGCCTACTTGAGGTTGTTTCTGCCAAAGGGGGCAATACCACCTATTAGACTCTACACCCTTGGCTCTAATAGCCAAGGGTGTCTAATAATTAGAGCCAAGGGTGTACTTACTTTTTCCACATGCGAAATTTGCATTTATGTTTATTTAAATTATACAATGGACTACAAAATGTAAATGTTTCATGATATTTGTTATATTATATCACCTTTATGTATCAATATGCGTGTTGTCATATGCGTGTTGTACCGTCTACCAAACAGCGATGACTCCATCTACATCTCGCTGTCTGATAATATGGACCAACTTCTATCTACCCATCCCAACTCTCTCTTCCTCATATGTGGTGATTTCAACTGTCACCATGCCAGTTGGCTGGGGTGGGTACCTCTCTCACCAGCCATGGCTCTTCAGCAAAGGACTTCTGTGACTCACTGGGACTGACACAATCTGTCAATTTCCCAACCCGGATCTCAGTCAACAGAGAATCTTCTCTTCTGGACTTGGTTATGACTAACTTCCCTGAAAATGTCTGCTGCTCTTCTTCTGCTCCAATCGGCTCTTCTGATCATGTGCTTGTTAAAGTGGACATCTCTCTGACCATTTTCAGAGAGCCTCCTCAGCGTCGACGAGTCTGGCATTTCACTCAGGCCAACTGGCACGGTCTTCAAGCAGCCATCAATCATCTGGACTGGTCTCCCATCTCTACTGCCTCTGACATCAACTCATCCTGGGAATTCTTCCAAAGTAAATTGCTCTCTCTCATGCACAGTTTTATCCCTTCTCGTCTTCAGTTGTCATACCCTTCCTCCCGTCCATGGTACACGGAATCTTGTGGTGAGGCTATTGCCCAGAAACAACTTGCTTTCGTCTCCTGGAAAGCAAATCCAACGGAAGGAAATCTCATTTCCTTTCACAATGCCCGAAACAAGTGTGTGTCCACCCTCAGGAGAGCCAGGAAACAATATCTCTCCGTCCTCAGGACCGAACTCTCTTATCTGTCTCCGTCTTCCAAATGCTGGTGGCGTCTGGTAAAATCTGTTTCTCGTGTTTGTTCCCCCTCCATCCCCTCCCTCACCTTAAATGGCCAAACGGCTGACTCCGCACGTGAAAAAGCCGAATGCCTCAACTCTGTGTTTGCCTCTAAATCTTGTGTCCCAAACCCATCCCTCTCTGTACCCACCGTACCCAGTCGTACCCAGCTGCTCCTGGACTCTGTGTCCTTTCCTCCTGACAAGGTGGAAAAGTGTCTGTCAACCCTCGACTCTGATTCTGCAACTGGACCTGACGGCATCAGCCCACGGGTCCTAAAATCATGTTCTTCCGCTATTTCACTCCCTCTCTCTGTTCTCTTCACCCTCTCTTTTGCTCAAGGTCATCTTCCATCTGCTTGGAAATCTGCCAACATCACCGCTTTGCACAAAAAAGGTGCAAAAACAGATCCCAGCAACTACAGACCAATCAGCCTTCTCCCAATTATCAGCAAGGTCATGGAATCCATCATTGCTTCAGATAGGAAATCTTTCCTCTTCTCCAATGGCTTGATCTCTGATCATCAATTTGGTTTCAGACCTGGACATTCCACTCTGGACATGCCGCTTCTGCTTTCTCAACAATGGATGGAGGTCCTCAATGCCAAACAGGAAATTAGAGCAGTCTCCCTTGACATATCACGTGCCTTCGATACAGTCTGGCACCCCGCTCTGCTCACCAAACTCTCCTCTTTTGGTATCCATGGAAATCTCCACGCATGGCTGGCGGACTTCCTCTCTAGTCGTAGTCAACATGTGGCCCTGAATGGGTTTCTCTCATCTCCTCTTCCTGTTCAGGCTGGAGTTCCCCAAGGCAGTGTTCTGGGCCCTGTGCTTTTTCTGGTCTTCATCAATGATCTCTCTGACTCTCTTGAAAATCCTCTCTATCTCTTTGCTGACGACTCTACTCTCTGTCGCTCCATTCTTCATCCCTCAGATCGGCAGTCTGCAGCCTCCTCACTCTCTGCAGACCTTGACAAAATCACAGACTGGGCAAACAAGTGGAACATGTCTTTCAATCCTGACAAATCTCACACTCTTACGATGTCTCTCCGAAAAGACCGACTGGACAACCCTCCCATCCACTTTCTGAATAATCCTCTCCAAGAAGTTCTGTCACTCAAGCTTTTGGGTCTCACTATCTGCCATGATCTTTCCTGGAAAAACCACATTTCAAATCTGGCCTCCAAAGCCAGTCGCCGACTGGGCATCCTCCGTCGTGCGAAGTCCTTCCTTGGCACACCTGAGCTCCTCACCACATACAAGGCTTTCATCCGCAGCTCAATGGAATACTGCTCTCCCCTCTGGGCTGGTGCTCCTGCCTCACGCCTAGCTCGCCTTCGTGCTGTTGAAACCAAAGCATTCAGAATCATTGGAATCTCCCGCGATGAAGCTAACTCCAAGGGCCTCTCACTCACTCACCGCAGGCAGGTTGGTGGTCTTTCCGTCTTCTACCGACTCCTCTCTGGCCTTGCGCCCCCAGCTCTCTCTGGGCTCTGTCCCACAAATATTCCTACAGGTCGCACAAGATCTGCCTGCAACCCTCTTTTGGTTAAACTGCCAAAATCAAGACTCTCTGCTCACCTTCACTCCTTCATTCCTCTTTTCTCCCGCCTCTGGAACAAACTCCCTCACTCTCTTCAATCCCACTCCACCCTCCAAGTCTTTAAAACAGCTGTTCACCACCATCTCTTATCTTCCCACATCCAAAACCTTGATCTTTTCTACCCCCGCTAATTTCACCCCAATTCCTCTTTTTGAAATACCAACTTCTGTCCTGGAAGTCCTTGGTGTCCTTGTGCTTTATACTTCTCCCTCCCCCCCCCCCCCCTTCCCATGCCTCCTCCCCCCGGGCCCTCTCCCTTCCACACATCTCCCTGCTCTCGGATGTTGTGTTTGTGTGCTTCCCCATTTCTCCCCATCTTGTCTTCCGCTCCCTCTTTTTGTGTATTTTGTTTGTCTGGTCGATTTGTTTGTGAAGTAAATGTTAGCTCTTTCACGAGCCTCGATTCAGTATACAAAAAAATAAAAATAAAAATGGTTGAAATGAAGATCAAATAGCTGTATGTTGAAATATGTTGAAAAAGTCAAAACTTTACATGGGTGTACTTACTTTTTCACGTGACTGTACCTTGACCAGGCATACTTGTGCAAATTATCTATTAATTTTAACTCAAAATAATTACATAGCATAATGGTGTCTCTGAGCATTAGCCTTGCTTGTGTAAATGTTCCAAGCTTGCGCGGCCCACGACGCTCCCATTGAACTATTTCATCATACGCGATAGGGTTCTCGTCAAGGGTGTTTGCTTACTTGTTCAAGACAAGAATTCTTGTTCAAGACAAGAAGATTCAAAGGGAAATTGTACTTTTTACCCAAATTTAACATACTTGCAACGGTACCCGCCCTATGGGCGGAGCTTCAATGGGGAAGCCCAAATGAAAAGGCAAATATCAGAAATTGAAGGCTTTTTTATTTTAAACGATTTATATTTACATCCATTAAATCATATCGCACGCAAATCATCAAAATCTAAACAGTATTTGAAGAATTTCAATAAAAGCCACATCACTGTTCATATCGGTAAATATTATTCCATCGTGGTTGGAAAAACTGGAAAATTGGAAAAATTGGGAATTGGGAAAATTGGAAAATTGGGAAAACAACATAGCCTATTTTACTCCAGGGAGTCCCAGGATTACCCACCCAAAATTTTGTTGCGATCTGTTCACCCGTTTTTGCGGTACCTGGGAACAGACCGACAGACATTTGTGAATTATAATCAGATAAATGCTTATCAAACTCCTTTTTATGGTTAAATCGACTTGTCTCTAACTTTGTTTGATGGACTTTATAACTGGCATGTGACGAGATAGATGTCGAGATGGATGGTCAACAATATTAAGAATAGGAGACAGTGTGTGTTACTTAGGTCATTTACTTGCTGCTTTCAACCAAGTCGATGACATCTTTCTGCCGTTTCATTAGAATATCAGTGTGAGTAGATTAGAGGCTGAGGGGATGGCCTAGAGGTCTGCACGCTAAGCTGTCTAGCCTGGGTTTGAATCCCGGCCCAGCTATAAACTGTCAAACCGGTGTTTCACATGCAGGCTGATTCATCAATGTGTGTGGCGTTCCTGGGGTGGATATTAAATGCACGTCTTGTCTACCGACATGAGTCGGTGGATGTTAAAGACCCCACGGAGTCCTTCGCGAGGGTAGGCGAACTAACACGGGCACCCTGGTCAAATTCGAAATTCCTGCGCCATCTACTGTGGAAAAGGCAATGGCAACTACCCGGTATAACCCTGGCCAATAAACTGCTTGGACAGCGCTGACGCTCTGCTACAGCGTATGGTACATCAAAATTAGAGAGTAGATTGGAGGAACATTTCTGTCCATTTCAGATAAAGTGATTTCCTGGTTTTGCATAAGTATGGATTGACCGGGTTGGGTTAAACCAGGATAGTTCCTGGTTTTGCATAAGTATGGATTGACCGGGTTGGGCTAAACCAGGATAGTTCCTGGTTTTGCATAAATATGGATTGACCGGGTTTGGTTAAACCAGGATAGTTCCTGGTTTTGCATAAGTATGGATTGACCGGGTTGGGTTAAACCAGGATAGTTCCTGCTTTTGCATAAGTATGGATTGACTGGGTGGGGTTAAACCCGGATAGTTCCTGGTTTTGCATAAGTATGGATTGACTGGGTGGGGTTAAACCCGGATAGTTCCTGCTTTTGCATAAGTATGGATTGACTGGGTGGGGTTAAACCCGGATAGTTCCTGCTTTTGCATAAGTATGGATTGACCGGGTTGGGTTAAACCAGGATAGTTCCTGGTTTTGCATAAGTATGGATTGACCGGGTTGGGCTAAACCAGGATAGTTCTTGGTTTTGCATAAGTATGGATTGACCGGGTTTGGTTAAACCAGGATAGTTCCTGGTTTTGCATAAGTATGGATTGACCGGGTTGGGTTAAACCAGGATAGTTCCTGCTTTTGCATAAGTATGGATTGACTGGGTGGGGTTAAACCCGGATAGTTCCTGGTTTTGCATAAGTATGGATTGACCGGGTTGGGTTAAACCAGGATAGTTCCTGGTTTTGCATAAGTATGGATTGACCGGGTTGGGCTAAACCAGGATAGTTCTTGGTTTTGCATAAGTATGGATTGACCGGGTTGGGTTAAACCAGGATAGTTCCTGCTTTTGCATAAGTATGGATTGACCGGGTGGGGTTAAACCCGGATAGTTCCTGGTTTTGCATAAGTATGGATTGACCGGGTTGGGTTAAACCAGGATAGTTCCTGCTTTTGCATAAATATGGATTGACCGGGTTTGGTTAAACCAGGATAGTTCCTGGTTTTGCATAAGTATGGATTGACCGGGTTGGGTTAAACCAGGATAGTTCCTGCTTTTGCATAAGTATGGATTGACTGGGTGGGGTTAAACCTGGATAGTTCCTGGTTTTGCATAAGTATGGATTGACCGGGTTGGGTTAAACCAGGATAGTTCCTGGTTTTGCATAAGTATGGATTGACCGGGTTGGGCTAAACCAGGATAGTTCTTGGTTTTGCATAAGTATGGATTGACCGGGTTGGGTTAAACCAGGATAGTTCCTGCTTTTGCATAAGTATGGATTGACCGGGTGGGGTTAAACCCGGATAGTTCCTGGTTTTGCATAAGTATGGATTGACCGGGTTGGGTTAAACCAGGATAGTTGGTCTCATTTATTTGACTCAACCTGTCATCCTTCTGAGGGTTGAGGTTGGCGGCAGGAAGGGCATCTGGCCATAAAATATGGCTTCAAAAAGGGGACCACAGTGCCCGAAAAAGGCCAAACACTGCTCTGCGGGGGAAAATGGCCTCTAAAGGTGGTTCTTAGTTGGTCTCATTTATCTAGGTTACTCTGCTGCCACTATAACACGAAACCATATTCCCGGAAACAAGTTAATCGCCCAATAAGAAGAAAAAGTGTTGAGCCCCCTGTGCATTCTATAAATTGTTGTGAGTGCGCCAACATAATCTGCATTGATGTTGATGAACATGACGGTCAATGCAATATGATTGAGACGGTCAAGGAACCCATCAAAATGCGGGCCTGCATCGTAGACTCACATTATTGTGCTTTGCCGTTGCCAATCCAATTCCTCGTGTGTCACGTGCATGTGCGATGTGTGCCTTCCTCGTGTTGCAGTGTCTCTACGGCTGCTACGTGCATTCCTCCATCATCCCTACGTTCCACAGGCGGTGCTATTGGCTGCTACAGGTGAGTGTCTTGCAACCAACCTTCGCATTCCCTCGATGGATTCCCATCAGGAAACCTCAATTGCTTATTGAGAAAATGTCATGTTTCCTTTGCCATTTATCTTTGAATATTTCCTTGTAAAAATCCTTGAAAGAATGTTGACATTGTCTTTTGCAAAGTGCCTCCCGTCCCTCTTCCTTTATTGAGGAAATGCTATGCAGGATTAACCTTCAGTTTTTATAAATGATGTTTCCACCACACTTTGCACCAAGTTTTTGTTTTTGGAGAAAATTTTGGAGAAAAACTTTTGGAGAAAGTCACCAAATTTGGAGAATATCTTATTTTCATGCCAATTAAACTGTTGTTGGTTCACTGAACCAATCAAATGGTTTGTTAATGTTCTTCTTGGAAGTAAATGCACCATCCATATCAAGTCTTGCTTTCATGGATCCCGAGTCCCACTTTATGGAGTTAGCTTAAGGGTTAGGAGCAGCTGGGTTTGTCCTTTTTAGCATTTACTATGGTATGGTTTCAGGGCCCATTGACCAGTTGACCCTGACCATGTCTGCTCTATTATGTGTGTGTGTGTGTGTGTGTGTGCATACTTACATACACACAAGCACACACATGTACAAATATGTGCTAGCTATCAGGATAGTTTACAGGTATGTGCACTCACCTTTGAGCTGTCTAGCCTCGGTTTGAATCTCAACCCAGTTATAAACTGTTTCGCATGCAAGTTAATGCGTCATTGTATGTGCCATCCATCGGAACGACGGGATTCCGAGGATCCAACTGCCAGCACTGGGTGTTGGTTGATGTTAACTATCCATCAGTGCCTTTTGCGAAGTGTAGGCGAGTTATCACCGGCATCCTGAACAAATTACAAATTCCTGTCCTGACTTTACTTCCCTGACTTGACTGCTTTGAAGGTAACAGCAACAACATTCCAATATAACCCATATGAATGGACTGCTTCGACAGCACTGATGCTCTGATGATGATGATTATGATGGCATACATATATATACAGTGCATTCAGAAAGTATTCAGACCCCTCCACTTTTTTCACATTTTGTTATGTTGCAGCCTTATGCTGAAATCGTTTAAATTCATTTTTTCCCTCATCAATCTACACTCAATACCCCATAATGACAAAGAGAAAACAGCATTTTAGAAAGTTTTGCAAGTTTATTAAAAAGAAAAAATTGAAATATCACATTTACATAAGTATTCATACCCTTTGCTATGACACTTGAAATTTAGCTCAGGTGCCTCCTATTTCTCTTGATCATCTTCGAGATGTTTCTACACCTTGATTGGAGTCCACCTGTGGTAAATTCAATTGATTGGACATGATTTGGAAAGGCACACACCTGTCTATATAAGGTCTCACACCTGACAATGCATATCAGAGCAAAAACCAAGCCATGAGGTCGAAGGAACGGCCTGCAGAGCTCAGAGACAGGATTGTGTCGAGGCACAGATCTGGGGAAGCCTACAAAAAAATCTCTGCTGCATTGAAGGTTCCCAAGAGCACAGTGGCCTCCATAATTCTTAAATCCTCAACGCCAAACAGGAAATTAGAGCTGTCTCCCTTGACATTTCACGTGCCTTCGATACGGTCTGGCACCCTGCTCTGCTCACCAAACTCTCCTCCTTTGGTATCCATGGAAATCTCCACGCATGGCTGGCGGACTTCCTCTCTGGTCGTAGTCAACGTGTGGCCCTGAATGGGTTTCTCTCATCTCCTCTTCCTGTTCAGGCTGGAGTTCCCCAAGGTAGTGTTCTGGGCCCTGTGCTTTTTCTGGTCTTCATCAATGATCTCTCTGACTCTCTTGAAAATCCTCTCTATCTCTTTGCTGACGACTCTACTCTCTGTCGCTCCATTCCTCATCCCTCAGATCGGCAGTCTGCAGCCTCCTCACTCTCTGCAGACCTGGACAAAATCACAGACTGGTCAAACAAGTGGAACATGTCTTTCAATCCTGACAAATCTCACACTCTTACAATGTCTCTCCGAAAGGACCGACTGGACAACCCTCCCATCTACTTTCTCAACAATCCTCTCCAAGAAGTTCTGTCGCTCAAGCTTTTGGGTCTCACTATCTGCCATGATCTTTCTTGGGAAAACCACATTTCCAAGCTGGCCTCCAAAGCCAGTCGCCGACTGGGCATCCTCCGTCATGCGAAGTCCTTCCTTGGCACACCTGAGCTCCTCACCACATACAAGGCTTTCATCCGCAGCTCAATGGAATACTGTTCCCCCCTCTGGGCTGGTGCTCCTGCCTCACACCTTGCTCGGCTTCACGCTGTTGAGGCCAAAGCTTTCAGAATCATTGGAATCTCCTGCGATGTAGTCAACACCGAGGGCCTTTCACTCACTCACCGCAGGCAGGTTGGTGGTCTTTCCGTCTTCTACCGACTCCTCTCCGGCCTTGCTCCCCCAGCTCTCTCTGTGCTCTGTCCCCCCAATATTCCTTCAGGTCGCACAAGATCTGCCTGCAACCCTCTTATGGTTAAACTGCCAAAGTCTAGGCTCTTTGCTCACCTTCACTCTTTCATTCCCCTTTTCTCCCGCCTCTGGAACAAACTCCCCCACTCCCTTCAATCCCACTCCTCCCTCCAGGTCTTTAAAACAGCTGTTCACCACCATCTCTTATCTTCCCCCATCGAAAACCTTGATCTTTTCTACCCCCGGTAATTCACCCCAGAGTCCTTGCAGTGTTCATATGTTTTATTCCTCTCCCACCTCCCCCCAAGTCCTCCCGATGTCCCTGCTCTCAAATGTTGTGTTTGTGTCCTTCCCCCTCTTCCCCCTCTCTTTTGTGTCCTTCCCCCTCTCTCCCCAGCTTGTCTGCCGCTCCCCTTGTTTTTTGTGTTTTGTGTGTCGGTTTGTCTTTTTGTGTGATTAATGTTAGCTCTTTCACGAGCCTCGATCTTGTATACAAAAAAAAAAAAAAAAAAAATGGAAGAAGTTTGGAACAACCAGGACTCTTCCTAGAGCTGGCCGCCCGGCCAAACTGAGCAATCGGGGGAGAAGGGCCTTGGTAATGGAGGTGATCAAGAACCCGATGGTCACTCTGGCTGAGCTCCAGAGATCCTGTGTGGAGATGGGAGAAACTTCCAGAAGGACAACCATCACTGCAACACTCCACCAATCTGGGCTTTATGGCAGAGTGGCCAGACGGAAGTCTCTCCTCAGTGAAAGACACATGAAATCCTGCTTGGAGTTTGCAAAAAAGCACCTAAAGGACTCTCGGACTGTGAGAAACAAGATTATGTGGTCTGATGAAACCAAGATTGAACTGTTTGGCTTCCATGACACATGAAAGCATAATTCATCAAGTTTTGTTGATGTTAATGTTGTTATTTCTTTTGTTAAATCCACAATTTCCTGGGTTTTTTGACGGGTTTATATTTTCTGATGATTCAACTTCTCCCTGCCACGATGCTTCTAATGTGCGACGGTTCCTGAATGATGTCTTCCCAGACATGTGGACCGGTAGACGTGGACCAATTACTTGGTGACCTCATTCACCCGAACTGTCCCCATTGGGCCACATTTTATCTGGCTTTGTAAAATTGTTTGTCACTCATCAAAACCACATTTTTAGGGCTGTGGTCACAAATACAATTCATGAAATTGCTCAGCACCAACTGGAGAATGTTTTCAACAAGTTGGAAAGTCGGATTGAACGATGTATTACGAAAGATGGCGGTTATGTTGAAGTTTGGAAATACTAACTGTATCAAGTAAAAACTTTATCAATTACGCTTTCACATGCCATTTACAGTTTGTTTCTATCATCTGTACATCAAAAGTTATAAACTTTTAAAGTTTCACAGGGGCTTTATGGACACCTTGTATAGTGTGATAATTAATTGCTATTTTAAGGTCAAGTTGTTCTTTAGTAATTTATTTTACACAATATTTGAAGGTCATGGAAGAGCAGTATAGGAGATGGCAAAGGGTCAACAGAAAGAAAGTGGTGCAAAGGGTCAACTAGATGGTACTCATAGAATACTTATCCTGTGCAGTAAAGTTTGGTGCGAGCCAACACTTATGTTTTTGAAGGGTTTTTTTCTTTGATCCAATATGGCTGCCAGACCACGTGAGCGATTACATCATAAATTTATATCTTCATATATTTTTTTTGCATAGGTCACGCTCAATAAATTTCAAACTGATCAGACTAAGCGTTGTCCTTGTGGAATTATGACGTCATAATTACGGCACCAATGACGTCATCATTAACACCTATTCCCCATGTGGAGTTCTTTACAACGAGCCATGTTTCAAATGTTTCCCATGGAGTGGTTTCGGAGACAGAGGTGCAACGATTTTCGGTTTTTCCGAGATGGCGTCTGTACCACGTCACCTATGAAGTCATAATTATCATTAAAATATTCTACAGGAGGAAGCCCACCTATGGTGAAAATTTCGTTTCAATTGGTCCAAGAATTGCAGAGAAAAAAAATTCATACTGATCAAATCAGGCGTTGTACTTGTCGAATTATGACGTCATAATTAAAGTAGCGATGACAATTATCATTAACATGTCTTATTCCCCATGGGGAGTACTTAACAATGAGCCTTGTTTCAACTTTTTCCATTGAGCGGTTTGGGAGATATAGAGGTGTAACGTGTCGATGGTGCTTGTACCACGTGACCTATGACGTCATAATTATGAATAAAAAAATTATATAGGCGGAGGCACTCCTATGGTAAAATTTCGTGTCAATCGGACCAACGGATGCCCAGAAAATGGATTTTGAAAATGCAGACACGCCACACGTACGCAGGTACGCCACACGTACGCGACCGAAGGCCTAACCCTGCTTTTCACTTTGCGAGCGCAGGGAAACAAGTGAATGAGGACACAGATACACCACAGCACAATGACTTTCTGATCTTTGGAGGAATTATTTCTGATCACCACCAACCCATAGCAGATTCGACATTGCAAAGCACAAGGACAGGTAGTTGCAGGTGAAACGTGCAGCCATGGATTCAGAAAGAGAGGGAGAAAGCATGAGCCAATATACTCAGCAAGAGGGTTCTGCATTCAAGAAAAATTGTGTGTTAAGTGTGTTAAACTTGGACTTCATGTGAATAACAATGGATTGGTGTCTGGTAGAATGTGTGTGACCTGGAAGGGAAAGGGTTGGTGCGAAAAGGGAAGAGCGTGGGAGGAGTTGGATCAGAATAATGCTGGGAAAAGCCTGAATGCCCACCAACCCTGACTGTTGTCAGCAATAACAGACCATGTGTCTCAACCTCTTGTCACAATATGCCAAGGAGATGCAAGGCCTTAATATATTCCATTACCTGAAAGGGAGCATGATGGGAAGCAGCAGCAACAACCCACAGCTGGAAGCCATATTCCTTGGTGCTTTAATGAATAAGCTTGTCACCGTTATAAGCTGCGGAAGTACATGGTCCAAAGAGGAGCTAGAATATAGAACGGATCTGGACATAACAGAGCAAAAGGAACAGTGGAAGGATAAGGGGAGGGGGACACACTAAGAGCAAGGTTGAAAGACAAAATTGAGGGAGACGTGGAAAAATAAAGGATGTGGGGAAGATGATGATGAGTGGAGGCCACTGGGGGAACAAGATGGATGCAGCCGCAAACTCACAATTACAGCAGTGTAAGGAAGCAAGACTGGAAAACCAGAAAGAGTTGGGCTTGGGGGAGGGGGGGGTTCTCATGGGGGTAGAAAAGATCATGGTTGTGGATGGGGGAAGATCTGTCATGGTGGAGAACAGCTGTCTTGAAGCCCTGGAGGGAAGAATGAGATCGAAGAGACTGAAAGAAGATGGTTCCACAGGTGGGAGGAGAAAAGTGGACCGAATGAGTGAAGAGGTGAGCAGTGATTCCGGATTTTGGGAGTTTCACAAGAAGATGGTTACTGGAACATCACGTGTGATCTGTAGAAACCCTGGGGAGGAGGGAGGTGTCAGAGGGACCAGAGTCCGGATCGGACAGAGAGTGCGAGACCAGTATCCACAATTCTGGTCTTGCATTTATTAAATCATCTTTCCGCATTAAAACACAAGTTCCCAGTATTATATTGAAGTATAAAACTTCTTTGCCTGAGCAGTTGTCATGTATGACGTGTTGGTCATGCAACCATCAAGGCTCCCTTTATGTGCGGGTCTTCCAAGATATTTCTCAAAGCACGATCCTTCACATCCTCGGTGACACGCCAATCGCAATATGGACACACGTGACTCGGATTAGACGTTACAAAGTTCTTAGAAAAGGTCACAAGTAGCTCAAAGGACCCACGATTGCGATTTCCCAGATGTGCGGCCTTCGGTTAAAAATCTCTCGTCTCCGTGAAATTGTCAGTATGTTCAGCTCCCCAGCTTGAATGAATAAAGTGTGATGATATAACGAGTTCAAGTGAACGAGTTTTGAGTACATTTATCATGAGTGTGTAGATGGAGACACCGATTTGCTACACCGCTGGGTTTTTTTCATTTCCATGTAATCTTTTTGTGCATTATCGTGATTAATTTTTCATGCCGATGTTCCGATGCATCAACGTATTCATTGCCAAAGATATTCATCTGAACTTCGTTTGCGTTCCAATGATATTTGACATATTGTGCGTGTGCTCTGTGATCGCAACGCAAGCGTTTCTCGCCGTCACAACATAGCACATGATGTAAGTATTTTTTTTCTTTTTTCCTTTTTTCTTTTCTTTTTCAGTATACAAGATCGAGGCTCGTGTAAGAGCTAACATTAATCACAAAAAGGCAAACTGACACATAAAGCATAAGATAAAGGGAGCGGGAGACAAGATGGGGAGAGAGAGGGAAGCACACAAGTACAACATTTGAGAGCAGGGACATCGGGAGATCTGTGGGAGGGAGAGGGCTTGGGGGGAGGGGCACGGGAAGGGGGGTGGGGGTGGGAGAGGTATAAAACACATGGACACTGCTTGGACTTCCAGGAAAGAAGTCTGAATTTCAAAAAAGTGGATCTGGGGTGAATTAATGGGGGTAGAAAAGATCAAGCTTTTCTCGCCTTCACAACGTAGCACATGATGTAATATATATATATATTTTTTGTATACAAGATCGAGGCTCGTGTAAGAGCTAACAATCACAAAAAGGCAAACTGACACATAAAGCATAAGATAAAGGGAGCGGGAGACAAGATGGGGAGAGAGAGGGAAGCACACAAGTACATTTGAGAGCAGGGACATCGGGAGATCTGTGGGAGGGAGAGGGCTTGGGGGGAGGAGGCGTGGGAAGGGGGGGGGGGCAGTGGTGGTGGGAGAGGTTAAAAAAAAACACATGGACATTGCTAGGACTTCCAGGAAAGAAGTTGGAATTTCAAAAAAGTGGATCTGGGGTGAATTAACGGGGGAAGAAAAGATCAAAGTTTTGGATGGGGGAAGATAAGAGATGGTGGCGAACAGCTGTTTTAAAGACCTGGAGGGAGGAGTGGGATTGAAGAGAGTGAGGGAGTTTGTTCCAGAGGTGGGAGAAAAGAGGATGAAGAGAGGTTTTGCCGTGAAGTGCAGAGCCATTTGTGCTTTCAATCAAACGGAACACTGACCGTACTTATTGAATACAAAAATCAACTTTAAATTTGAAATGTTTTGTGCAAGATTCAACTTTGGGGAATCTGCCGTGAGAAGCACGTAAAGTTTAATGTTCGCCAATGCGGCGTTGGCAGATTTAGGCTCGCCGTGAAGGCCTTTCAAGATTCCAAATTGATTCAAGTCCGAGACCTATCATCAGCAGAATAGGCATTTCATTGATCTAACTGAGTTATTTGCAATGGCTTATTGAGTTGAACTTCGTTACTCCGGTCTAGTGTTTTAGTGTGAAAAGGAGGAACCGAATCTGAGCCGCCGACACATGACGTCACATCACTTGGGCATATAATCCTTGTCCGTTTTGAGAAGATTCATCTCTGGCATTTTTGATCATCTGATCTTCACCTTTTTTGGTCTATTTTATTCACCACCTAAGTCTGCAGTAACATTACACCTTTGCACCAAATCGAAATACAACTTATAATGTCATCTTGTGAGCCTTTGTCGTCGGGATATTGTATTGTGAGGCCTTGCCATTTCATTCATTTATTACTTGCAAAATCCAAGATTTTTCAAGAATATTGGTTGGTCTTGTGCATTATTCTCTGTGTCTGTCTGTCTGTCTGTCTGTCGATCGCCTACAGGTCACAATTCTAAACCGATCTTCACGAAACTTCACTGGATGGTAGAGTTATTCATAAGGAAAAAACCACCTTTAGAGGCCATTTTTCCCCGCAAGCGGGGGTTGGCCTTTTTCGGGAACTGTGGTTGTTGTTGTTTTTCGGTCCCCTTTTTGAAGCAATGTTTTACGGCCGGATGCCCTTCCTGACGCCAACCCTTTTTGCCGCCTTTTACGACAAGCAGGGAATTACCAGTGAACTGGTACTCAATTTGCCGACCTCGGAAGGATGACAGGCTGAGTCAACCCCCCTGGCGTTAATTCAGCGATTGACCGGGATTCGAACCCAGGATCCTAGGATCCTAAGCCGGCACCCTAGCCGCTAGCCCAACACCAGGGACTACCACTTATTTCATAAGTTATTATTAAGGAATAAGTTATTCATAAGGAAGAAGCCGATTAATTTTTTTTGAGGTCAATGGTCATCTTGAAGGCCAATTTCCAAAATTTGTCATTTTTCATCCGATTGGCATGACAATTGAGTCACTACATTGGGAAACTAACTATTTTTTAGGTCAAAATGTCAAAGGTCAACTCAAGGTCAAATTTCCAATATCATCAATTTTCATCCAATTGGCTTGAAAATTAAACATCAATTCCATAGTTCCCCACTGACTTGGGAAACCAACTATTTTAAGGTCAAAAGGTCAAGGTCAACTCGAGGTCAAACTTCCCAAATCATCAATTTCCATCTGCAAAATCATCAATTTTCATCCAATTGACATGAAAAATTAAACAGCAATTGCATTGTACATCATGGAATTGGAAAAGCAACTATTTTGGGGGTCAAAAGGTTAAAGGTGAACTGAAGGTGAAACTTCTAAAATCATCAATTTTCATCTGAAAAATTGTCCATTTTCATCCTATTAACTTGAAAATAGAACAGCATTTGCATATTGCCTCACTTAATTGGGAAACCAACTATTTTTGATGTCAAAAGGTCAACTCAAGGTCAGACTTCTAATGTAATTTTTCATCTGAAAAATCATCAATTTTACTCCGATTGACCCGAGCTTTGATTAAGATCGCCAATAAGTTTGAGTTGTAATTATATGTACTATCGGTCAAAATGATCCTTTAATCCTTGCAAGAAGGATGTTGGCATCAAATAATTTCTTTTTACAAAAAAAAAATTTTGACATGTTGTACTCCGACTAGAGAAAAAGCAATAATGAATACAGAAATAAATAGAACATAACAACTCCAATTACATAATACAAACAGTTTTCCATTGCTTTTTGTTCATCTCTTTGTGGAAGAGCTTTTCTACAGCCCAAGACAAACAATCACAGTTTGACCAGAGAACGTTGTTCGTGCCAACAGAGATGAATGACATCCAGCTTTGATTTTGCCTCCACGAGTCACCAAGCCCATTGTTTTAACTGAAGTGTTTATTGCCTTCCTGGGTTAAAGCCCTGAATATTGAGTTTACCGGAGCTGACTATACGGGCCATTTGAGCGCACCTGGGAATGGAGGCGAGCTCAGGAATCGGTAAATTTGTTGTACGGCCTCGCATGTCGCATGTTTTTCTCCGATGGCTCAGCGGGTTCATGTTAGGCCCTGTGTGGCATTCAAGCTGCAAAGTGCTCGGAATTAAATGGAAAGGCCCAGTGCCCCTCAGGATAGCGACATGGTGCGGAAGCCTTAAGCTTGATATTATTTTTCACTGGCAATAAAAAAAACCACACACATTACTTTGGTACATGGTGACACATTCTCTGATTATTTTAGCCGTCGAGATATTTGTCGAAAATACTGTCCACCTTTATATTTTCGTTGCATCCTCCTTGCCTGAACAATACCTTCTGTGAACAAGGAACATTGTTCTGTCCTTTTGTTGTTATTCAATCTTCGGAGCAGGGAGGCTTTCAATAGTCCTGAGTTAAAGACTTATTTTTACAGTGAATATTGTTCAACACTTAACTTTTATTTTCATGGAATTCATGTTCATTGATGGTTCACATCGATTTTGAAGGTGTTTTACAATTGCTCCCTCATGTGCTGTACTATGTTATGAGTCCAAATTGCTGAGGATGTTGACATGGTTTCCCGTCAGGACAGTCGGGATGCACAGTCACCTGATTACTCTGGGATCCATCCATATGTCATAGCATGTTGGCCACACAGCATTGTCCAGTGCCGGTTGATGTATGGCAAATCTTCTGCTCGTTTGGGACCAGACTGCCCAGGTAATTGCCTTTTTAATTAGAAATGGCTCTCCTGCGGGCAGTTAACTCAAATGCAGTGAGGGCTACAGCTGAAGGTCGGACAATGTCAAATGGACACTGCTTTAAATGGACATTGGGGTTCTCAAAAACCGTCTACTCGTATCCCGTGCAGTGATGGTGAACTCTGTGCGAGTGTTTCACCTCTCGCTTTCTTCCCACATGATTAGCATCGGCTCACGATGAGTTATTGCTTTGAACATCAAGGAAAACCAAACGTGAGCTTCTTGTAGTTTGTTGGTAAAAATTCACTGCTCTGATGAAAGTGATTTGCAGAGTCTGATCTGAAGTCTTGGCAATTCAATTGTTCAGAAAAATCTTTTCAGAAAAAGAATTGTAACGTTATCTAATGGTGCATCGTTCACAGTAAAAATTGCACAAAACAGGCACGTTGCATCAAATTATGGTTATTCTACTGTCCTAAAGATTTTGTACACCGCTCCTTTCCTATGCCATCGCCAGGCATTGCAAATCGTCATTGCCGGGCACCGAAGGGGGCTCGGCAGTGACGCACGCTGAAAGGGAGTACTCAGTTTTCACTCTGGTTGTTTTCTTGGTTGTTTGTCCGGGCGATATCTCAGCCATCCTTTGAACTAGGAAGCTGAAATTTCGGCACAGTAGTGAGCAAGTCCTTTGTGAAAAACGTTATTTTTTGTTTTTTGAATAATCAATTAATTGAGGAGTTATTTAATTATTAGCGATTAATTAAGTACTTATTTAATTAATCAAATTTACTTTCTCTTCTGACCATTAACTCAGGCACCTTTTGAGTTAGGAAGCTGATATTTGGACATGCCAATGACCAGGTGATTTGGCTGCAAAGGATATTTTTGATTTATTAATTAATCAATTAATCGATTAATTATTTAATTATTTGATTAATGACTAAAAAAAAATTATTTTTAAGTTACAGATTCTGATGAAATGGTGGTGGTTTATGTGTTCTGTGACCGAATTGATTAATAAATTAATTTTTTAATGATTATTATTTATTTATTTTCATTATTAATCATTTATTTATTTTCTTTCTCATTTGGCCAATATCTCAGGCACCTTTTGAGCTGGGAAGCTAATATTTGGACATGACAGTGACCAAGTGATGTGGCTATCAAGGATATTTTTGATTTATTGATTAATCATTTAATCGATTAATTATTTATTGATTAATCGATTAATTATAATTTATTGATTAATCAATTAATTATTTAATTTTTTATTAATGACTTATTTAATTAAATTTCTAAAAGATACATCTTCGGATGAAGCACTAGTGGTTTAGTTATGCTATTAGCCAATTGATTAAGAAAATATTTTGTGATAATCTTTTATTGATTTTAATTATACAATTAATCAATCAATGAGTGTACACCTCTCCCTCCCAATGCAGCCTCTATGAGCTGCACGCAATGCCGCGCTGTAGGATATTTAATTATTTGGCATGGGGGCGGTGTACTTTGAATGTATCTGTACTTGTTTTTGTTGTCTTTCCTCAAATGTCCTCGGGGTTCCAGCATTTTAACTTATTTTTAGCTCACCTGGAACATAGTTCAGGTGAGCTTATGAAATGGTGCATCGTCCGTCCGTCTGTCTGTCCATAAACACTTATAACTTCCTCTCCGAAACTGCTGATGGGATTGTTACCAAACTTCGCTAAAATGATCTTTCGTGTGGTAGACCTCAAGTTTGTTCATGGCATCTACCCCTCCACCTATAAGTACGTCATCGTAAGGTTTAAAGGTCCAAAAGGTACTTGAATTGCAGTCTTATTTGGCTGCCATTTTGGATTGCAAGAACGCCTTTAACTATCTTCTCTCAAACCACTTTACCGATCAATGCAAAACTTTAAATTTGTGGTCAACTACCCAAAGGCCTTGCTCCACCTCTCCGGCCTTGCTCCCCCAGCTCTCTCTGTGCTCTGTCCCCCAAATATTCCTACAGGTCGCACAAGATCTGCCTGCAACCCTCTTATGGTGAAACTGCCAAAATCTCAGCTCTCTGCTCACCTTCACTCTTTCTTCCCCTTTTCTCCCACCTCTGGAACAAACTCCCACACTCCCTTCAATCCCACACTCCCTTCAACCCCACTCCTACCTCCAGGTCTTTAAAACAGCTGTTCACCACCATCTCTTATCTTCCCCCATCCAAAACCTTGATCTTTTCTACCCCTGCTAATACACCCCAGATACACTCTTTTGAAATTCCAACTTCTTTCCTGGAAGTCCTTGCAGTGTCCATATGTTTTATACCTCTCCCACCTCCCCCCAAGCCCTCTCCCTCCCACAGTTCTCTCAATGTCCCTACCCTCAAATGTTGTGTTTGTGTCCTTCCCCCTCCCTCCCCATCTTGTTCAAATGTGAGCCTTAGTTTGTGTTTTATGTGTCGGTTTGACTTTTTGTGTGATTTATGTTTGCACTTTCACGAGCCTCGATCTTGTATACAAAAAAAAAGAAGGAAATATAGTTTGTTAACAATGACGTTATCAGTCACGTGGTATGGTAGCCATAGCCATATTGGATCATAAGAAAACCTTTAAATATCATCCCTGAAACCACTTAACTGGTCGACACAAACTTCACATATGCGATTGACTACACAAAGGAAATATAATATTATAACAAAGAGGTCATTGGTCATGTGATCTGGCAACCATATTGGATCAAAGGAAAACCGTTAAATTTAATCTTCTTTGACACTGCCAAACCGATCAATGTGAAATGGGGATGTTTGATTAAAGGTAGCTGGTCCGAAACACAATTTATGACCGCCAGTGATGTCATAATACCGAAAGTTGACAATATCTCAAAATATGAAATATAGACACGGTATTGGAGTTTCACCTTATCAAATGTATCTAATATTGACACAACAGGAAGTTATATAATCATTCCAATATCTTGGAAGTGACAAATATCTAGAAAACTAAATCTCGTCGACAGCAGGAGTTGTGCAACTGTGATCATTATTTAAATATTACTGACCTAAAAGGTGTATTCGAATACAGCTCTTATTTTATCACGATCCATCCATCAATGCACGTTGTGGCAGTCAGCCAGGTGAACTACAGGACCATCGGTCCTCCATTATTTAACAGTATAAGAGAACAACAGACTCGAGAGAAAACCTGACTCAGTAAAAAGAAAAAGCCAGAAAAGGAATTGTATCATTCAGGTGTTTATTTACCTGTCGAAATGATGTGGCAGTGATGAATAGGTAAAAGGCAGTTTGGGAAATTAATACTGGAGTGTAGTGGATATGAAGGTGAAGATGAGACTGCTCGTGGCACACCGTGGAACCCGTACGTTTGGCGACTCGTGTTCAGCAAGACCGTTCTTCTGTGTTAAATGGCAGTGCCGATACCTGGGTGCATGACCCATAACTCCGTACTGTTCCGACTATAAAGCAACGGTTGTGCATCTTGCTTTTTATTTTTCCTTGAGCTGCAGTAGGGACCGGCGTCTGCCATGAAATGAACAATATGAATCAGCTTCTCCCTAAATGTCGGAGTTCTTTACTGTATTATACAGAATTATCACCGAAACTCTGAGAGCAATTTGATGCCAGTCATGAAATCTTCAGGCTTCAAAGTTAAAACCTATTAGCAAGTAACACGTGGGCTGTATAGAACAATGGAGGTAAGGGGTGGAGGGGCTCAATCTAGTTCAGGCTAAATTGCATAAGACAGTTAAATTTCCTTGTAATATTGCGATTGTGATTGTAATCTATCTATAATTCCAGCAATCTCTGTGTGTCTGTCTGTGTGTCTGTGTGTCTGTGACCGCTGTTTCTCGACAACCACGGGTCCGATATACTTGAAACTTGCCAGGTATATTGCTGGGGACCTGAGGATGTGCCTTTTCAAGGTTTGTAATTAATCGGACAAGTACCTACCGAGCTATGTCCAAAAAACGCTTCAACCAATCAGAGAGCAGCGAGCTATCACGTGTGCCGAACCGTTAATGCAATGCAAGCGTTAATGCGTTAATGCAAGGCTTTTCTTTTTTCCCCTCTTCTCTTTCTACTTTTCCTTGCGATTAAATTGCAAACAGCCAAAATACGTTGGCGCTAATTGAATAATTGGCCATTAACACTAAAATAATCGTAACTGCGATATGCCAACTTCCGGACAGTGCAGCCTTCCATGTTGTTGTTGTTTGCAGCAGCTGTTTGCAGCAAGGCAAGGCTTTTCAACTATGTTGCCGTTAAACTATGTTTTAAAACGAATTCAAACTGCGATTAAATTAAAACGATTCATCCTAACTGCGATTTGCGAACTTCCGGACAGTGACGACTTATCTTCCGGCAGCCAATCACAGAACGCTCTGTTGCGTAGGCGTGGCCGATGTGAGACGAGCGGAGCTGAGCGCGTTACGAGCTGACCGCCATTACGGTACGTAATTCGATTTCTTATGCGCATTATTTCTCCCAATTCAGTCAGAGCGAAGGGCGGAAGCGAAGAGCGTTGCTTTTTTTGTTTACGGGCGTACGGGCGGGGTAGAGCGTACGGGTAGCGTTTTTTTTTTTTTTTGGCCACGGAACGGGCACCCACGTACGGGCAATGCCCTAGTATTACAAAATGTAATATTGCAAAATTCCAGCTGATTGTGATACATAATTGACGATGCAGCACGTTGTTGTTCACACATAAATTATCACACACTCGGCATACAAGACTTTCCTTTGGCCGAGTACCTTTTTACGGATGGTCGCATTATTATTGCTACCATTTCATTCATGCTCTCTCTGTCTCTCTGTCTCTCCCCCCTCTCTCTCTCTGTCTCTGTCTCTGTCTCTCCCCTCTCTCTCTCTCTTTGTCTCTCTCTCTCTCTCTCTCTCTCTCTCTCTCTCTCTCTCTCTGTCTCTGTCTCTGTCTCTGTCTCTCCCCTCTCTCTCTCTCCCCTCTCTCTGTCTCTCGCTATCTCCCCCCTCTCTCTCCCCTCTCTCTCTCTCTCTCTCTGTCTCTCTGTCTCTCTCTGTCTCTCTCTGTCTCTCCCCCCTCTCTGTCTCTCTGTCCCTCCCCTCTCTCTCTCTCCCCTCTCTCTCCCCTCTCTCTGTCTCTCGCTATCTCCCCCCTCTCTCTCCCCTCTCTCCCCTCTCTCTCTCTCTCTCTGTCTCTCTGTCTCTCTGTCTCTCTGTCTCTCTGTCTCTCTGTCTCTCTGTCTCTCTCTGTCTCTCCCCCCTCTCTGTCTCTCTGTCCCTCCCCTCTCTCTGTCTCTCTGTCCCTCCCCTCTCTCTCTCTGTCTCTCTGTCTCTCCCCTCTCTCTCCCCTCTCTCTCTCTCCCTCTCTCTCTCTCTCCCCTCTCTCTCCCCATCTCTCCCCTCTCTCTCCCCTCCCTCTCCCCTCCCTCTCCCTCCCCTCTCACATTTTTCCTGTGTACACTTGTAGGCATATATTTCGACATACGTTCATAATCGCTTGTATACACCTTTCTTTGGCATAATAATTTCCCATTTTAAAGTTTTGCAGGTGTACCCAGCAGTTAGGGTTGCCAGATTTCTGATTCTCCATAACCCGACAAAAATATGACCTTGGTAAATTAATCCGGTCGGGTGGTCAGGGGGTCCCACACTAACCTCCAGAACATTAACTTGATGGAAGTCCATATCCTGCATTTCTGCGACCTCTGAGAGGCAAAATAACCAACCCAAACAATATGTGTGTTGGAGCAAGCGGCGGATATCCGTGAACCAACCAAAATGAAGGAAGAAGAGGGGTGGGAGAGGAAGGGGAGAGTAGGAAGAGAGGGAGAGGGGGGGGGGGAGGGAGGGCAGAAGGAGGTGAGGTGAGGTGAGGGGTAGGGGAGGGAATGGGAAGGGGAAGGAGAAGGGGAGAGGGTTGTACTAAACATTGTAATGGGCATCATTACCTCCGCCACCAAAGGTGGATGGAGGTTGTTTTCACCCCTGTCTGTCTGTCTGTCTGTCTGTCTGTCCGTTTGTCCGTTTGTGAACAAAATATCTCAAAAAGTTGTGGACGGATTCGGACGAAATTTGGCAGAGATGTAGCGTATGTGGCAAGGACGAAATTGTTAGATTTTGGTGAAAATCTGAATATGGATTCGGATATGAGAATTATTTAATTTTTTAAGTGATTCTACACCATTGGGAGATGGGGCTAAAACCAACCGAAATGACCAACTAAAACCAACCAAAGCAGGATATCTCAAAAACTTATGGATGGATTTGGACGAAACTTGTTGGACAGGTTGTGTGTGTGATAAGGAAGAATCGATTCAATTTTGGTGAAGATCAGGATCTGGATCCAGCTCGTAGAATTTTTTAATGATTCTTCACTCTTGAGTAATGTGGTCAAAAATGATATAAAGCAGGATATTTCAAAAAGTTGTGGACAGATTTGGACGGAACTTGGTGGAGAGGTTGTGTGTGTGAAAAGGACTAATCGTTTCGATTTTTGCTGAAGATCTGAATATGGATTTGGCTACAAGAGGTATTTAATTTTTAAGTGATTCTTCACAATTGAGAGATCGGGTGAAAAGCGATATATATATATAAAAAAATAACCACCTTTAGAGGCCATTTTTCCCCGCAAAGCGGGGGTTGGCCTTTTTCGGGCACCGTGGTTGTTGTTGTTATTTTGGTCCCCTTTTTGAAGCAATGTTTTACGATATACAACACACAACAACATGCATTTTAAAGGCCATTTTCCCTGCAAGAGCGGGGGTTAGCCTTGCGGTCCCCATGACAATCTTCTCCATTTTGCCCTATTTTCTGCATCTCTCCTTGTTAACCCTGGTGTTGGGCTAGCGGCTAGGGTGCCGGCTTAGGATCCTAGGATCCTGGGTTCGAATCCTGGTCTAATCGCTGAATTAACACCAGGGGGGTTGACTCAGCCTGTCATCCTTCCGAGGTCGGCTAATTGAGTACCAGTTCACTGGTAATTCCCTGTTTGTCGTTAAAGGCGGCAAAAAGGGTTGGCGTCAGGAAGGGCATCCGGCCGTAAAACATTGCTTCAAAAAGGGGACCGAAAAACAACAACAACCACGGTTCCCGAAAAAGGCCAACCCCCGCTTTGCGGGGAAAAATGGCCTCTAAAGGTGGGTTTTTTTTTTTTTTTTTTTTTTTCTCCTTGTTAACCCCCTTGCCCGCATTTCTTCTTCCACCATCTTTAGCCAAGTCTTTCTCAGTCTTCCCCGTCTTCTACTTCCTTCTACATTCATTTCCATCACTCTTCTCAACCAGTCACTTTCATCCTTCCTCAACACATGACCAAACCATCTCAACCTGTTCCTCTTCACAGCATCAATCACAGGCTCTATTCCCATCATCTTTCGCAATTCATCATTTGTCTTCCTCTCTCTCAACGATACTCCGCACATCCGTCGAACCATTCGCATTTCCACCCTTTCCAACCTTCGTTGCTGCTCTACGTTCATTACCCATGTCTCGCTCCCATAAATCATAACACTTCTCACACATGCAGCATACACCTTTCCCTTCAGCTTCAACGACACTCCCCTCATCATCAGCACGCCACTCAATTCCCGAAACTTCTTCCATGCACATCTCACTCGAGCAGCCGTTGCCGAGTCTGATCCACCTTCTCCATTCAGCATGTCTCCGAGGTAGCAAAATGTTTTCACACCTTCCAGCTTCACGCCGTCTCCAAGATCCAACTCAACATTTCCTCCATCTGCAGCTCCCTCTGTGCACACCTTACATTTGAATGTAGCTGCCACACTGGTTAATGACCCTCTCAGACCACTACATTTTTGATGAACCCACTCAGCGCACATTGTACACTGAATGGAGTTCACTCCGACACCCTTCCTACACACAGCACAGGGCCACTTCCCAGTTCTTTCCACCTCACCACATGCTTTACCACTTGCCATCACCTTCGTCTTTCCGATATTCACCTTCAGACCTTTTGTCTCCATACATTCCTTCCACGTGTTCATCTTTTCCTTCAGTCCATCCATACTTTCCGCAATCAACACCAGATCATCTGCATACAACAACTCCCACGGTAAACCCTCCTTTACGTTCTGAGCCAGCACCTCCATCACAGCTACAAATAGTAGTGGACTTAGTACCGACCCCTGATGCACTCCCACCTTCACCTCAAACTCACCACTGTTCCCGTCCTTCGTCCTTACAGCTGTGCGCGCTCTTTTGTACATTGCCATCACTACTCTGATCAACCATTCCTCCACTCCTAACTTCCTCAATGCCCATGTCAATACTTTGCGTGGAACCCGATCGAATGCTTTCTCCAGATCAACAAACCCAAGAAACAACTTCTTCCTCTTCTCCATGTACTTCTCCTGCGACTGCCTCACAATGAAAAGCGCGTCTGTCGTTCCTCTTCCTGGCATAAATCCAAACTGCATTTCGTCGATCTTCACTTTCTTCCTTATCCTCCTCTCCAACACCCTTTCCAATACCTTCATTCCATGCTCCAATAACTTTATCGCTCGGTACGAGCCACACTCCAGAGGGTCACCTTTCCCCTTGTATAGAGGGACGAGGGTACTCAGTTCCCAATCCACTGGAATGCGGCCTTCTTTCACCACCAGATTACAGATCTCTGTCATTCTCTTCACACCCCAACTTCCTGCTGCCTTCAACATATCTCCCACAACTCCCGTCGGCCCTCCCGCTTTTCTACCCTTCATTGCTTTTATCGCTTCCTCAACTTCCTTCTCAGTTATCTTCTCTGCCGGTCCTAAAACTGGGTTACTCTCTATGTTGCCATCCCATTCATTCTCTGTATTCAACAGCATTTCCATATATCTTTTCCATCTTCCTTTAATTCCATCTGGGTCGACAACGATTTGTCCCACTTCATCCTTCAAGCAGCTCACCCCCATCACATCACACCTCTCTTTCGCTATCTGCTTTGCAATCCTGAATACTGCTTTCTGACCCTCTTCCGAATCCAAGCGTTCTCCGAACATTTTCCTACATGCCTCCTGCGCCTTTGCTACCTCTTTCTTTGCAGCCTTCCTGGCTGCCTTATAACTTTCATGCTCTGCTGTTTCTGCTCCCGTACCCTTCGCCTTCTGCCACTCCTTGAACTTCTTCCTCTTCTCGTCAATCCTCTTTCCAACTTCATCATCCCACCACCATGTTTCCGAGTGCCTCGGTGGTCCTTTTGTCCATCCACATACCTCACCAACGGCTCCCAACAGACTAGCTTTCATTGACATCCAACCACTTTCAAGCTCAACCACATCATCCTCGACCCTACTCAGCCTCTCTTTTAATGCCTCCCTTACTGTCACCTCTTTCAACCTCCACACCTTCATTCTCGGTTGGTACTTCACCCGCCGAGCTCTCCTCGCACCTTTCACCCTTACGTCGCAGACAACCAAGTGGTGCTGTGAAACAGCCTCCTCCCCCGGGATCACCTTTGTGTCTCGGAGGTGCCCCCTATCTCGCCTACGCACCATCAGGTAGTCAACGGTTGTCGTCGACCCACCTGACGTGTATGTAACAAGCTTATTATCCTCTTTCTGGAACTGAGTATTACAAATCAACAAATCAGCTCCATCAGCAAACTCCAAAATCCTTTCACCTTCTCCATTTCTCACACCATATCCGTAACCCCCATGAACTCCGTCAAAACCATCCATACTCCTTCCCACATGTCCATTTAGGTCTCCTCCTACCACAACAACTTCCTCATCTTTCACGTTTTCCATCAGCTTCTCTATCGCACACCAGAACTTGTCCTTCTCTTCATCGCTCCGACCAACCTGCGGAGCATATCCCGAGATGACGTTCACCAAGAGCTTTCCAATCATCATTTTCACCATCATCAACCTATCACTCACTCTAGTCACACTCACCACACTGTCTACAAACTCCTCAGAAAACAGGACACCAACACCATTCACGCCCTCCAGGCACCCTTGCCACACAAACTTGTATTTCTGTCCCTGCCTACCCTTCACCATTCTCACACCACTTCCCTTCCATCTCGTCTCTTGCACACAACATATGTCCACTCTTCTTCTGACCAATACTTCCACCACTTCTCCTGATCTCCCTGTCATTGTCCCTACATTCCATGTCCCAAACCTCAGAAACCGATCTCCACTTCGGGCTGTACCCTGCCCACATGTAGTTGTAATTGCCATGGTTCCCTTTTTGAGGCAATGTTTTTTTTTATGGCCGGATGCCCTTCCTGAAGCCAACCCTCTTAGTCGCCTCCTATGACACGCAGGGATACGGCGTACCTATTCTTATCCAGGGTACACACTGGGAAACGTTTAAAACATGGAAATCCTGGGGGGGGGGGGGGGGGGATACGATATATATATATACCCCTGGGGGGTATATATTTTACGATATATACCATGATATTTAATAATGTTTTGGACGAGTTATGAATAAACTTGGTGGACGAGTTGGTTCGGTGACAAGAACAAGCAGATTAGATTTTGGTTGAGGTCCGAATCCAGATCCTGCCTATCAGTGGGATACAAAACGTAAACTGTTCACCAGGCGGAGGTATGTGCTCTACTGAGTGCCGTTCTAGTTTCCCACGTTAAATCCTTTAAGTTTCTAAGTTAGTCCAAATTTATCGGATTTCCACCAAATTTGTTGTAGTCGAGTGTTCAACCACTCCAGCGACCACAAAAACCGAAAACAGAAATCAAATCCCAGTTAAAATAAATCTGTGAGGCCGTTCAAAGCATTGAAAGCATCATCAAGAGCTGCATCGATAAATAACGTTGAGTCTCTAAAGGCCATAAATTAGTCAAACTTTATCGGATTTTCACCAAATGTGTTTTACCAGGATCTTTATAGACCTTAACTTACTACTAAAACCTAAAACAGAAAACAAATCCTAGTTAAGATGAACTCTTGGGGTCGCTTGCATTCACAGTACCTTTAATACCATGAGGTAAATTGGTCAAGATTTATCATATTTTCACTGAATTTGTTTTATTGGGCCCTTTATGGGACCCTAACTTGCGAATAAAACCGAAAACAGAAAACAAATCCTAGTTAACATTAACTCTTGGGGTCGCTTGCATTCACTGTACCTTTAACACCATGAGGTAAATTGGTCAAGATTTATCATATTTTCACTGAATTTGTTTTATTGGGGCCTTTATGGGACCCTAACTTGCGACTGAAACCGAAAACAGAAATCAAATCCGAGTTAAAATAAAGCTGTAAGGTCACTCAAAGCCTTGAAGGAAAGATGACGAGGATCCCAATCACCATCCTTCCACCTGTTAAATTTTTAAATGCCGTAAGCTAGTCAAAATTAATGGGATTTTCACCAAATTTGGTGTAGTTGAGTGTTCAACCATTTCAGCGACTACCAAAAGTGAAAACCGAAGTCAAATCCGAGTTGAAATAATCCCCTGAGGGCATTTGAAGCAAAAAAAACCCGTTTGTACCAGAGGAATTCTTTTTCAAAGGCATAAAACCTGATTCCTCAGACATCCATCATCCATCCTAACATAAACCAAAAACTTATAACCTTAAGCACACAATTATCTTCATAATATTAACCAAAACCTTCATTTAGACAACTTTATTCACCGAAAACTGCGCGGCTTAGCCTCTAGCCGAGACCATCGGCCTACAGGCCATATTTTAAAACATTAATAAATCAAAAACTACAAATCTCATAAACACAAGCCTTACTTTATTCTTCTCCAGACACCATTGTCTTTCCAAGTATCCACACGTTTCCACAGGACTGACACAGGAAATCTGTTTCACGACGGTCTAAACCCAGGTCATGTTCTCTGTTAATGGGTGAATCTCAATAGGCCAAAACAAAATGGCAGCTTAAGAACCAAATCCCAGCGATGTGACAATGGGCTGACCAAGATGGCGGACAACCATTTTGGGAAGGCTTTATTTGATTTTTTTTTTTATGAGCACTTCTTTAATCATCTTCAAAAAGGGTGTTTAAACACACCCAAACACCCAGTTTTCATTATTGCACTCTCTTGGAGGTTGAAATGTATACATGCAAAGTTTGGGGCCGCTCGGTTTCATGGTTTTGGAGTTATGCGGGAGATGCACACACACACACACACACACACACACACACACACACACATACACACACACACAAACACAAACACACTCGCACACACTGCCTTTCATTATTATAGACTGTAACCATGCACATGCTCTACTAGAAAATGTTAACAATTACAAATTGTGTTAATTACTTCTGAATGGATATTTAAGGTCCGGTCGGTCCCTCCGACTGGACACTGCACAAATCCCTTAAAAACCGGATAGTCCGGTTGAAAACCGGCCGTCTGGCAATCCTACCAGCAATACAGGCATAATATGTGAAACATAAATTTTATTTCAGAGATGCAGTTTGTCAGGATAGAGTGGGTGTCGGTGGAGACAGACTTGGTGGAGATGAAAAGCTGGATGTCATCGGCGAAGCAGTGGAATTGGAGACCATGACGGCGGATTAAGTGACCGAGGGGGGACAGGTAAAGGATGAAGAGGAGGGGGCCAAGAACTGAACCTTGGGGGACACCTTGGGGGAGGGGAGCAGTGGGGGATTTGCAGTTATTGATGGAGATGAACTGGCGTCTGTCAGAGAGGTATGATTTAATCCAAGAGAGGGCAGTGCCGGTAACGTTAAAGGTGGATTCAAGTCGGGTGAGGAGGATGGTGTGATCGATGGTATCAAAGGCAGCGCTGAGGTCGAGGAGGACGAGAATGTTGAGGTTGCCAGCGTCAGAGGAGAGGAGAAGGTCGTTGGTGATTTTGAGGAGAGCAGTTTCAGTACTGTGGTTGGAGCGGAATCTGGATTGGAATGTTTCATACAGGTTATTGGCAGAGAGGTGATGTTTGAGTTGAGCGGCTACAGCGCGTTCCAAAACTTTTGACAGAAAGGGTAGGTTGGAGATGGGTCTGAAGGGCTTGAAATCAACTTCCTCAAACTTAACTGTGATAAATCTGAAATAATCATCATTGGCCCAAAAACACCCACAAAATCCACCCATAACTTTGCCCTCAACATCGACGGTATCCCAGTATCCACCTCCCCTCTCATCCGGAATCTTGGCGTCATCTTTGACCAAACCCTCTCCTTCGAAAAATACAAAAAACAGATCACAAAGACAGCCTTCTTTCACCTGAAAAACATCGCCCGTCTCCGCTCATCCCTCTCCTCCACGGCTGCAGAAACCCTCATCCACGCCTTCATCACCTCCCGTCTGGACTACTGCAATAGCCTCCTCTATGGTTCACCCTCAACAATCACCAATAAACTCCAATACATTCAGAACTCCTCTGCCCATCTACTCACCCATTCCCGGGCCCGCGACCACATCACCCCCGTCCTTTACAAGCTTCACTGGCTCCCCATCTCCCAGAGAATCCAGTACAAAATCCTCCTCTTGACCTACAAAGCCCTCCATAACCTGGTCCCATCCTACCTGGCTGACCTCCTCTCCAGACACACTCCCACCCGCAACCTCCGCTCTGCTGGTACCAACCTCCTGACCCCCCCCCCCCCCCATCCGGACCAAATTCAGATCCTGGGGGGACAGGGCCTTCTCCATCGCTGCTCCCACCCTCTGGAACTCACTACCTCACACCATCAGAGACTCCTCCTCACTCACCACATTCAAAACATCACTCAAGACCCACCTGTTCAGCACTGCATTCAACATTCAACCCACAGCATTTAACCCCTGACTATCACTTCTCCTTCTCCCTCCTTTTGCTTTAAATATTTCCCTATTGATTCTTGTCTTTTTGCAATTGTTGTTTTCATGTTTTGTTATGCATTATGTTTTGCACTCTGTCAAAGCACCTTTGGGCTTCATGAAAAGCGCTATACAAAATAAATGAATTATTATTATCATTATTATAAAAATACACAAGCAATAGGTTTGTAGATTTCACCTGAGTATAAAATCCCCACACCAAACAATAATATTGTTGCGGATCTCTCCGTCGGCCCCTTTTCCCCTTACCAAGGGGGAATTAATCCCCTTGTCTGTGACTGACCGACGTGAGTCCTGAAGCTGCCCAGCTCCATCCAGAGAGGCAGGTGAGCAACCTCGTTCGAGACCGCGGACAAGATGTTATTTGCCGAGTGGATTAGCAGCCGCGGCTCGAACCATTAACAGAACTAAACCCGATCCTTAGTCGTTGGCCAAATCGTGCCACAGGTATTCAATGTGGAAAAGACAAGGACGAACGGACGAGGAAGAAGAAGAAGACAAAAGTAGGAAATAACAGGATTTATTACTACTAATTATGTACAAATCAAAAGAAACCAAGGAGGAGGAAAGATACGAAAATAAAGACAGAAGGAGTAAGAAGACAGTGCAATACAATATCTATACAAGCTTACTTACTTCCGTTTTCCGGTCCGGTCGTGAGAGGACGCTGGCGTCGTTTGCTCGCCGCTTCTCTGACTGGACCATTGTCCATGTCTTGCTTTCCTGGTGGTCGTGGCGGATTTATGGCCATTGAGTCTTCCTCTGCGCGGTCCCGGCTCTGCTCTGCTGCTCCGGGCTTCACCTGCTCGGCTCCATCGCTGTTTCCTCGGGCCCACTCCCGTTGGTTGTGTCGATTGTTTCGCCTCCTCACCCTTGGCCGCGTGCTCGCTTTGCCTTCGCTCCTGCTGGCATGGCTCTGCGGTACTCTGCCGCAAGGCTTCTCCTGCTTAAAACCCGCTCCACCCCATCATGCATCTCTGCAATCAGATCGAATGGACTCCTGCGTCGACCCAGGTACATTCACCGTGGCTCCGGTCGTAAGTTTGTTTATTTACAATCAGGTCACTCCATCCCCATCCTCTGGTCGGCTCAGCGCACTCCCACTCATCGTCCCAACACACCTGGTCACAACAACGCACAAAATCGCACCTCCTGTCTGCGAACCCTGGCCAAATCACCTGGATTCATACCCGCCGTACAAAACAACATCAAGCTCACCCTGTTCAATACCCGGTCCCTCAACAACAAATGCCTCATCCTGAACGACTACATCCTGGAAAATAAACTGGACTTTCTCTGTCTCACTGAGACCTGGCAACAACCACTGGACTACTACACGCTCAACCTCACCACACCCAATGGATATTCTTACATCAATAAACCACGCTCGGAGGGCCGAGGTGGTGGAATTGCCGTTATTCACCGACAAGACATCAAGACCAACCTCATCTCCATCTCATCTGCTCCATCATTTGAACACCTGGCTTTTAAACTCTCTGGTCACACACAGTCAGTCATGGCTGTTGTCTACCGCCCTCCCAAACCACACCCATCATTCCTGTCTGACTTCTCCTACTTTCTGACCCAGCTATGTTCCCTCTCCCCCTCAATCCTCCTCCTTGGTGATTTCAATATCCACATGGACTCCACTGACTCCACGCTAACCACTGACTTCACTGATTTACTCACCTGCTTTAACCTCACTCAACATGTCAACTTTCCTACCCATAACCGTGGTCACATTTTGGACCTTGTCTGCTCTACTGGACTAATTTTGCACCATCTCTCTGGCTCCGACCTCACTCTCTCTGACCACCTAGCCATCACTCTGACCATCAACATCCCCACCCCAGCACCAAGGCATTATCGCACTATCAACTTCCGTAAGCTAAACGCTTTTTCACCTGCCTCATTCTCATCGACCCTCTCTGAAAAAATGTCCACTTCTCCCTTCGTTGACCTCCACACCCCTTCTGACCTCACTGACTACTACAACCACACTCTCTCTTCCTGCCTTGACCAAATTGCGCCTATAAAAACCAAAACAGTTTCTTTCACCCATTCTGCTCCCTGGTTTACCCCTGAGCTCCGCCTAATGAAAACTCGTGCTCGCCAACTTGAAAGACTCCGCAATAAAACAGGTCTCACAGTTCACTCCCAGGCCTACAAGGACCACATACAACACTATAAAGATGCCCTCTCCCGCGCCCGCTCCGCCTACTACTCTCAAATTATCCACTCTGGCTCCGGAAACCCAAAAGCACTCTTCTCTACAATAAACAAACTCCTCAGCCCCCTGAACACCACCACCCAGTCATTCACAATAGACAACTGCATCTCCTTCCTTTCATTCTTCCAACGCAAAATTGAAAACATCTACAACAGCTTGACCACCGCCGCACCCGCTCCCCCTCAAACCACCTGCCCCCCCTTATCCTGCCATCCCCTGTCTCAATTCTCCCCAGTCTCCCCTACTGACCTCTCTGAACTCCTCATCGGAATGAAAACTGCCACCTGCACTCTTGACCCCATCCCCTCCAGCTTTGTCAAGGCCTCCCTTCCTGCTCTTTCTCCACTTATCATTGCAACAATAAACTCCTCCCTGTCTACAGGCATCGTCCCACCATCCCTCAAAATTGCTGCTGTTACCCCCATTCTGAAAAAACCTGGACTAAACCCTGACACCCTAAATAACTTCAGACCCATCTCCAACCTACCCTTTCTGTCAAAGGTTTTGGAACGCGCTGTAGCCACTCAACTCAAGCATCACCTCTCTGCCAATAACCTGTATGAAACATTCCAATCCGGATTCCGGTCCAACCACAGTACTGAAACTGCTCTCCTCAAAATCACCAACGACCTTCTCCTCTCCTCTGATGCTGGCAACCTCAACATTCTCATCCTCCTCGACCTCAGCGCTGCCTTTGACACCATCGATCACACCATCCTCCTCACCCGACTTGAAACCACCTTTAACATTACCGGCACTGCCCTCTCTTGGATTAAATCATACCTCTCTGACAGACGTCAGTTCATCTCCATCAATAACTGCAAATCCCCCACTGCTCCCCTCCCCCAAGGTGTCCCCCAAGGTTCAGTTCTTGGCCCCCTCCTCTTTATCCTTTACCTGTCCCCCCTCGGTCACTTAATCCGCCGTCATGGTCTCCAATTCCACTGCTTCGCCGATGACATCCAGCTTTTCATCTCCACCAAGTCCATCTCCACCGCCACCCACTCTATCCTGACAAACTGCATCACTGAAATAAAATCCTGGCTTCAAATCAACTTCCTCAAACTTAACTGTGATAAATCTGAAATAATCATCATTGGCCCAAAAACGCTCACCAAGTCCACCCATAACTTTGCCCTCAACATCGACGGTTTCCCAGTGTCCACCTCCCCTCACATCCGGAATCTTGGCATCATCTTTGACCAAACCCTCTCCTTCGACAAATACACTAAACAGATCACAAAGACAGCCTTCTTCCACCTGAAAAACATCGCCCGTCTCCGTCCATCCCTCTCCTCTGTGGCTGCAGAAACCCTCATCCACGCCTTCATCACTTCCCGTCTGGACTACTGCAATAGCCTCCTTTATGGTTCACCCTCAACAATCACCAATAAACTCCAATACATTCAGAACTCCGCTGCCCGTCTACTCACCCATTCCCGGACCCGTGACCACATCACCCCCGTCCTTTACAAGCTTCACTGGCTCCCCATCTCCCAGAGAATCCAGTACAAAATCCTCCTCTTGACCTACAAAGCCCTCCATAACCTGGCCCCATCCTACCTGGCTGACCTCCTCTCCAGACACACTCCCACCCGCAACCTCCGCTCTGCTGGTACCAACCTCCTGACCCCCCCCATCCGGACCAAATTTAGATCCTGGGGGGACAGGGCCTTCTCCATCGCTGCTCCCACCCTCTGGAACTCGCTACCTCACACCATCAGAGACTCCTCCTCACTCACCACATTCAAAACATCACTCAAGACCCACCTGTTCAACACTGCATTCAACATTTAACCCACAGCATCTAACCCCTGACTATCTCCTCTCCTTCTCCCTCCTTTGTGCTTTGAATATTTCCCTATTGATTCTTCTTTTTTTGCAATTGTCTTTATGTTTTGCTATGCGTTATGTTTTGCACTCTGTCAAAGCGTCTTTGGGCTTCCTGAAAAGCGCTATATAAAATAAATGCATTATTATTATTATTACTTAAACCCCAGGACAACATAAAGGACAGACGACAATCAGACTTACACGGGGAATGAAGCAGGAATGAATGGCAGGAGGTGGATAGCTGGACGGACGAGAAGGTGGGATCACAGGGCGGGAAGGATGCGGGTCCGGTTGGTGTGATCGCGCGGCTCGAGGTGAGCAGCTGCCGACCCTCCTCAATCGTATCCGCACGGCGGCGTTGCTTCGTAGCCGCGGCCGAAACCGCTGTCAAAGCTCAAAGCTGTGGTGGTCTAAAAGCTGCGGTGGTCTCAAAGCTGCGGTGGTCTCAAAGCTCATGTGTGTTCCATCTGCCGCATCTCCGCATCTCCCGCATTTCCCTGAATAGGCTTGCGTGGGCGCTTTTATAACGCGCTTCCAGATCAATGCGCGCCACGCCCATGATGGTCTCGCATCAGCCCTGGTTGGCTGGTGGGGGCTCGCTGGCTCCACCTTTTGATGACGATGGGTGGGCAACGCCCTTGATATAGCTCCTCCCCCTTCTTCTCCAAGGCTTGACCATGCCGTAATGGCGGCAAATGCAGTTGGCAATAAATGCAGTTGGAAATGGAGGCTTTGAGGGAATTTGAAAGAAAGGGGATCTATCTTATTTCAATTCGGTGCAATGCAGAGTCAACTAATGGGAAACAGAGCCTTAAACTACATAGAATAATAAAAAACTATTTAGAAGGGTATATGATTTTCTACGTGCATGCGATGGATTAACTAAGGGGGACGACCTTTGACCTTTACACACAAAACAGGTATTTACAAGGAATCATTACACTACTTACAGAGGGTGATATTTACCAAAAAAAACACAGGATTCTCAAACCCGCAACACTGCACCCTCATCCTCCAGGCACGTCCCGGGCCTATAAAACTTAACTTAGTGTGGCACGTAGGTGTAGTTCCCTCTACAATTAACCTGACCCTGAGTGTGACAGTTTTAAAACACAAATAAATATGTCCCTCTGCTGCATTGCATCCTACCTAACAGATTCACGCCCACAGCTAACCGAATTGCGGAATGGTTTTCAAACTAAACATGAACGGTTGGGAGCATTATTTACAAGTGACGCTAATTGTATTTACACTGCAACCCAGGACCTGCGATTTCCTTTGGGGGAAACAAAAAGAAAATCCTGTGGGAGGGGAGGAGACAGCATGTACTGCATCGATGCACCAGCACCAATTATCATCAAAGCACCATAAAGCACCAAAACGCACCGGAGTGCACAGTCACCACAGTTCAAATAAAACAAAGAAAACCCCTGTTGGTGGTCTTGTTCTTCGGCTCCCTCTGCTGGCCATTGTTCTTCCAGATGTCAACTTCTTCTTACTGGCGGCCTATTTGGTGGATATAAAAATGCACAAAACGTGTCCGTTTTTTATTTATGGCCCACAGGGGCCGACTATGAGTGGTTCACCTGTGGGCTTGGTGCCACCTCACCGGGTCCGCAAGCAAGATCTTGGGCCATCGTGGCCGGTCCCAGCAGAGGGGCCATGCCCCAACCCGTGGGGTCCATGAGTGGTGCTCAGCCACAGACATGTGATCCATAAGTGGTGCGTGGATGCAGGCAGCTGGTTGCGAGGATTCGGGCACACCGACGCGGCCCCCCGCACACTCCCCTCAGTGCCCAGAGAGCACGATCCATGGGTCGGGGAAGGAAGACAGAGAAGACAGGTGAGTGAGGGGTAAGGTCACAAGGGTACACATCAATGAAGGCAATGCAGAGTGAGGTGCGTCTGGAGACTGAGCGGAGAAAAGCTCGTCCCTACCGTACGTCACCCCCCCTGTTACCTACTCTACCCTTGCCCTTACCCCATATGTACACAAAAAAAAATCTACACCCTTACCAATTCGTCGCTACCGTCACGTCTTCCCCATATTTCCCCTGTACCAAATTCGTCACAATCCCATTGTCTAAATTTGCCATCACCAATTCATCATCAATCCTCATAAGGAGGGAGAGATGGAACAACAACACAATGTCACACCCACGTCATAATGCCTCTCACAATCCAAACATTTGCACACAAAAAAAAACAAAAAACATGGCATGGTGTGGAGTTTCGTCACCTCAGGTGAGTGGATGTAGATGGTGCGAGGAGATTCTTAATCCTAACTACTTCCTGAATGACATTAACACACTTTACACTACCCGGGGTCTTTCCCTGCCAATCCATTGGCCATCTTACACTCTATGCGGTTTTAAGAACCAAATTCCCATTGACCAAACTGTGGTGCTTCATCAATTTGGGGTCTCACTCCCCCGATTCAACTCCCTGTGCCTTTGCACAATTTCAGGACTGGGTCGTGTGGCTCTCCCAGCAGGTCTACCCACCTGCACACCTCCACCACTGCAGTTGCCTCCGAGCTTACCTGCTCCTTACCCTCACCTATCTAACTGGGGAAGGCCCTCTGGCGCTCTCCCCACTCGGTGCCCTCTCTGGCACTGGGCTACCCGGGTCCGTCCTTTGGATCCTCGGGCCCCATCCACAACTCTTAACGGCTCCCAGAGCCCACCTGCGGCCTCACCTGGCCGACATCCTCACATCCTCACACACTAACAGGCCACACGCCCAGCCATTTCCACGACACTAATGCACCCATCCAAACACCATTCTTCCACCACGCACCACAGATGCCAATATCCAACCACAATTTACCTATACCCTCTACCTAACTCTTAAACTACCCTCCCCGGGTATTCGTGATGGGGTCCATCCTTCCCATACACTCCTTTCGCACCAACCACTCCACTCCACATTTTCCACCATACTCACTCCACACCATCCATTCCATACTCCATATATTCCATACTCCATGTATTCCACACAACCATTCTCCATACACCTGTATTTGCATACCTGTGCCATCACACCTGGTGCTTCCTGCACCCTCCTTCCTCCAGGACCATTCGGTCAACACAACACACAATCACCATTGTTCCTCATGCGCTGCTCCATACACTTTCACGCTCAATACAACTCACAATCACCTCACACTTTTCACAATACACTTCCGAATACACTTTTACACACACATGGCATCATCTGATCTAACTACTCCCCTCTGAAACTCGCGCTTCCCAGTCGCCCCTTATACTATTGCGCTCCCTCGTCGTTATAATCCAAACTAATCTACCTACGTCCCCACTACAGGTGGAATGTCGCTACTTAACGCTACCGTTACCTATGGTCAATCTTCTCTAGATCCCTATACATTATCCTAACCCTCCCTCGGCGAGCTTACACTGCCATAAACCCCATAGCTAGTGCTCATGTGCCCCGTTATGTGAGGGACGGTGGATTTGCCATCCCACCACATCGGGCATCTTCCACTATAAATTTTGCTCATCAAATTCCAGCCAATCAAAAATTTGCCAATCCTATTCACTATTCCAAAATTTCGAATCCAAAACACTATCATCACAGTCCGCTATATCTGAGTCTCGGCGTGTCGTTACATCATTAAAACTCGGCTTCGCAAAGCCGAGCAATGAATTTGGGTGGTTCGGTCGCCTGCAGGTTGAATCCGTCCGGCATTCGGTTCAGGGGAGGCGGTTTGGTCGGGCCGAGATTCCACGCACCGTCTCGGTGCGGATCATTGCGGCCTCCGGCCCGATGGCTCAATCTTGCCCGGTCGGAACCCCGCCCCCACCAGGGGGCGAAGATCCGACCTGGCCCCCCTCCCCCGGAATCGCGCCGATCGCCGCTCTGACGTGGCACCGACCATTCAGTGCGGGACCCGGCCCGAATCGCGCACGACGCTCCGAAGAGCGACGCGCTTACGGTCCCGGCCGGTCCTCGCTGCAAACAAAGCGCACCGCGCACGCTATCCGTCGCCCTAAACGCTGCTCCGGTCCACGTCGATGCCTTACTCGCACGCTCACACGCACACACGACCCTTTTTACACTCACCAAGCCCAGCGTTCCAACGCCGCCCGTACATTCCACACACTCCGTCCATTCCACCACACTCCCTGTTACACACCACACCTCTCGCGCATCCTCTTGCGCACACTCGTCGTTCGCACACTTTGTTCCACACCTCTCCTCCGTTACGTCCTCCGTAACACTCACCATGGGCGTGCACTCTTGCATCCACCCACTCATGCGCTTCCATGGGCTCTCCCACACCCGTGCCACAACCAACTCAGGTGTGCTTTCTCGCACACTCTCGCGGTCCATCCCAAGCGTGCATCCTCGCACCCGCTCCTCCACCAACTCACTCTCCGTACTCCGTACACTCCGACGTGCATTCTCGCTCGCACTCGGTTTCACACTCGCGCTCCGATGTGCTCTCTCGCACTCGCGCCACCACCAACCCACTCTCCGTGTCACACTCCGTACACTCCGACGTGCATTCCCGCTCGCACTCGGTTTTACTGCCACACTTTATAACACACTCACTCGCCGACGCACACTTTTTCCTCACACGAGTGCCATTCTCTCTCACACCACGCCCCACGGACCTTCCACAAACGCCCGGGTGCCATATCGAGCCCAATCGCGCGACAATTCTCTTCGTGCCAAACACTCTGCCGAAAAACCTCTTAGCACCATATACAGTGCAACTCACCTTTGGGATCCTCTTCTCCACGCGCACCTGCAAATCTTTATAAGGATTAGCAAGTACGGCATCAGGATGTGTATTCAGACTTCGCACATTTTCCATCTTTCCCTGCCGCGAGTGCTTTTCTAAGTCCCCGGTCTCTACAATTTCAATTCCCACTACTGCTTTTTCTTTGACGACCGCTGGCTTTATTAAAATTCCCTCTACGTCAGTGGTCGCCGGCTGCCCCATACCCCGGGTTGCGATCTCTACACCCGTCATTTTACCCGCGCTTTCCTCCGCCTCGCTCAACCAGCGCTTCTCGACCTGCTTTACCTCGTCGTGCACCCTTCGGACCTGCTCGCCCAACCTGCGGTCAATGTCCCTCTCCGCTTCCCTTACCTCGTATGCGGCTCTGTCCCTCGCCAGTCCCTCAGTTATTTATTTGGCTTGGGCAGTTATGTCCCCCATTTGGTTTTCCAATCCTACAATTTGGTTTCCCAATCCTACAATTTGGTTTCCCAGCCCCCTGTTCTCTTCCCTCTCCTCATCCGCCTTGACCATGAAGGCCTGCATTTGCAGCATGAGTAGGTCCCAGTTCATTGGTGCTGCGGGCGCGGCTGCCGCAATCACGTGCGAGCTGCCATTTTGTGCGCCTCCCACCTCATGCGAGGCACCGCCATCTCGTGTGCCTGAAGCCTCCGCTACCACATCCTCATTGCTCTCCTCCTCCATTATTACTCCCACCTCCTCCCTGGGGTCCTGGGTTGATTCTAACCCCTCTTCTAACTCACCCACCGGCATCCGATTGCCTTGATTATCCATGGCGCGATTTTAAATTTGGATGTTAAATAAAAATTTTTACCACTCGTAATTTGAGTGTGCTAAGCGCACTTCAGGTCCGAATCTCGCTCCTGACACCAATTGTTGCGGATCTCTCCGCCGGCACCTTTTCCCCTACGAAGGGGGAATTAATCCCCTTGTCTGTGACTGACCGACGTGAGTCCTGAAGCTGCCCAGCTCCCTCCAGAGAGGCAGGTGAGCAACCTCGTTCGAGACCGCGGACAAGATGTTATTTGCCGAGCGGATTAGCAGCCGCGGCTCGAACCATTAACAGAACTAGACCCGATCCTTAGTCGTTGGCCAAATCGTGCCACAGGTATTCAATGTGGAAAGGACGAACGGACGAGGAAGAAGAAGAAGACAAAAGTAGGAAATAACAGGATTTATTACTATTAATTATGTACAAATCAAAAGAAACCAAGGAGGAGGAAAGATACGAAAATAAAGACAGAAGGAGTAAGAAGACACAGTGCAATACTACTTATCTATACAAGCTTACTTAAACCCCAGGACAACATAAAGGACAGACGACAATCAGACTTACACGGGGAATGAAGCAGGAATGAATGGCAGGAGGTGGATGGCTGGACGGACGAGAAGGTGGGATCACAGGGCGGGAAGGATGCGGGTCCGGTTGGTGTGATCGCGCGGCTCGAGGTGAGCAACCGCCGACCCTCCTCAATCGTATCCGCTCGGCGGCGTTGCTTCGTAGCCACGGCCGAAACCGCTGTCAAAGCTCAAAGCTGCGGTTGTCTCAAAGCTGCGGTGGTCTCAAAGCTGCGGTGGTCTCAAAGCTGCGGTGGTCTCAAAGCTCATGTGTGTTCCATCTGCCGCATCTCCTCATCTCTCGCATTTCCCTGAAAAGGCTTGCGCGGGCGCTTTTATAACGCGCTTCCAGATCAATGCGCACCATGCCCATGATGGTCTCGCATCAGCCCTGGTTGGCTGGTGGGGGCTCGCTGGCTCCACCTTTTGATGACGATGGGCGGGCAACGCCCTTGATATACCTCCTCCCCCTTCTTCTCCAAGGCTTGACCATGCCGTAATGGCGGCAAATGCAGTTGGCAATAAATGCAGTTGGAAATGGAGGCTTTGAGGGAATTTGAAAGAAAGGGGATCTATCTTATTTCAATTCGGTGCAATGCAGAGTCAACTAATGGGAAACAGAGCCTTAAACTACATAGAATAAGAAATAACTATTTAGAAGGGTATATGATTTTCTACGTGCATGCGATGGATTAACTAAGGGGGACGACCTTTGACCTTTACACACAAAACAGAGGTATTTACAAGGAATCATTACACTACTTACAGAGGGTGATATTTACACAAAAGAAAACACAGGATTCTCAAATCCGCAACAATATTTATATTAGGTTAAAGTAAATATGGAAATGTTAAAATTAATGAAATGTGCATAGACTGATAAATCACCATGCACCGTATGGCAACAGTTGTTTGATTCTCCATCCATTGCATTATATGCTTCCTCCACGATACCCAGGCCAGTTATTCAAACGGTAAAACACTTTGTATGAATAGCCGGATGATTTTCTCATTCTGTACCCAACCCCCTCCTCCTTGTGCAGCTTGCAGGTTGATTTACGAATCACACACTCCACATTTTTTTTGTTTGTTTTTAACAAAAAAAGTGATGCTGTGTAATCTGTGCCGTCCTGTCATTCTCCCTGTTTGTGGCATAATTTCGTGCATTTGTGAAATAGATGCCACTTTAGCACAGGAGAAGCTGATGGACAGCAAATGTCTAAGATCAAGGTGAATAATTGTACATCGCTCCTTTCCTATGCTATCTCCAGGTGCTGCATAACGTCATTGCCGGGCACAGAAGGGGGCCCGGCAATGACGCACGCTGAAAGGGAGCACTCGGTTTTCACCCCGGTTTCTTGTTTTGTTTTCTTGTTTTGTTTTCTTGTTTTCTTGTTTTCTTTTCTTGTTTTCTTGTCTGGCCAGGCGATCTTTCAGCCTTTCTTTGAGCTAGGAAGCTGAAATTTCGGCACAATAGTGAGCATGTGCTTTGGCAAAAATGTTTTTTGTTTTTTTTCATAAATTAATTGATCAATTACTTAATTATTATCGATTAATTAAGAACTTATTTATTTCCTTTCTCTTCTGGGCAATATCTCAGGCACCTTTTGAGCTAGGAAGCTGATATTTTGACATGACAATGACCAAGTGATTTGGCTGTAAAGGCTAATTCTGATTTATTGATTAATCAATTAATCGATAAAATTATTTAATTATTCGATTAATGACTTCATTAATTAATTTTTTAAGTTACAGATTTGGATGAAACGGTGGTGGTTTAGGTATTCTTTTAGCCAATTGATTAATTATTTTATTATGAAATTGATATATGTGGGAAAATAATTTACCAAAATTTAATTACTTTCCATTACTGTTTATTTATTTTCATTATTAATCACTTATTTATTTTCTTTCTCATCTGGGCAATATCTCAGGCACCTTTTGAGTGAGGAAGCTGATATTCGGACACGACCGTGACCAAGTGTTGTGGCTATAAAATATATATTTCATTTACTGATCAATCAATTAATCGATTTATTATTTATTGATTAATCAATTCATTATTTATTTTTCTCGATTAATGACTTATTTAGTTTTCAAAAAGTTACAGCTTCGGATGAAACACTTCGGTGGTTGAGGTGTGCTATTACTCAATTGATTAATAAATTATTTTACGATTATTATTTATTGATTTTAATTACGCAATTAATCAATCAATTATTGTACACGTCTCCCTTCCAATACTGTCTCTTTGTGCTGCACGGCGGTATAGGCGCCCATGCAATGCCGCTCTTGAGGATGTTTTTGGTTTTTTTTGGCATGGGCGTGGTGTACTTTGAATGTATCTGTACTTGTTTTTATTATGTTATCGGGTTGTACGTCCGTCCGTCCGTCCGTACAAGCTTAACCTCGTTTTCTCAGCAACCACATGTCCGATTGAGATGAAACTTTCAGGGTAGGAGTGACACCCATGCACAATGTTTTTATGGTAATTGTGATGTTATAGGTCATGTGGTATGGCAGCCATCTTGGAATAAAAGCAAAGAATAAAAAAATTATTTCTCGGAAACAGCTGAATGGAAACATTTGAAACTTCGCACATTGTCAAGTACTCCCAATGTGGAACAAAAGCATGATAATGCTGACATCATAGGTGAAGTGGTATACCAGCAAAAAATGTTTTAATCAAATTCCTTATCCTAAAAATCTGATATTGCATGCACATGATCTATGACCCACTTGTATTGAAACATTAAATTTATGACATCATAGGTCACATAGTTTGACAGCCATATTGGATTGAAGGAAAATATTAAATAATTATATCTCTGAAACCGCTCACCCTATCGATGCGAAATTTTACAAATATTATCTAACAGCACTGTTGCATATAGTTTGAAAATGATGATGTCATAGGTCACGTGGTTTGGCAGCCATCTTGGATAGAAAAACGAACCTTATCCGATCAACACGAAACTTCACAAATGTGATCCCTTACCCATACATACATATGCAGAGTGTACATTTTTTAATGTCATATATCATGTTGTATGGCAGCCATTTTAGGTTGAAAGCCGATATTAAAACAAACCCCGTCTCTGAAACTGCTTCACTGATCGATGTGAAACCTGTCATGTCTGGTAAAAATGTGATACTTGAGAACAGCTGAAGGGATTTAAATCAAACGTGTTTCTTTTTATGACAGTGAGCGATGGCATCTACCCATTGTGTGACTATGCGGAGGCATATTGGTGACACAGTTGCATTGCTCTCGTTTCATTTTTTCCCCTTTAATCCAATATGGCTGGCATACCATGTGACCTATGACATCAGAGTTAGCAATAAAATATTCTCCATGGGGAGTTCCTCTTATGTTTAAAGTTTTGTTGTATGGATCGGACAAGCAGTTGTAGAGAAAACCATTTGTGAAAATATATAGATGTGGACACAGACAGACAGGGGCATTGCAATAGTCTCACATCCCTTTTGGGGTGAGACTAATGAATAATTTGAGTGTAGTGATGTGTTTATGTAGTGCAGAACGGATTGACCGAATGGTTTGAAGTTTCCTTTTATCTTATAAAGGCAGTTGGAATAAATTTGATGTGGCACATTGCTACTTTTATAGGAGTTTAATGAGGAAGAGTCACATAGGTATGATTAATTTGGCTGATGCTTAAAGGTGAAGCTGCAGGTGATGTTGGATGGTGCACTCACAAGCGTGCCTGGATATTCGGAATAAGAGCGTTGCAGCAGAGAGCAGTATGATTGGAGGATTATTCGGCATTGTTTCTGTGGTACCAGCATCAAGGACTTATGTTGGAGTGATGAAGATCGGGGCAAAGCCACTGTTGGGGATCAAACAATTTAACATGAAATGCAAGTTGGGATTAATCAAATGGTTCTAAAAGTTCCTCCTCACTTTATTGTCCTCTGCGGGGTTTCTTTTTTCAACTTTATTCGTCCTTAGCCTGTTGTAAAGGAGACCAGCAGTTTGAGGAGTTCATGAAGCTACTGATTTGATTGAGTCTGTCTCTCATTGTGCATTTAATGATTCCCTGGGCCCATCTTTGTGGATATCGTGTGGTTGTGGATGGAGCATGCATGTGAATGCTGTCATGCCTTAATGAGTCCGTGGAGGAAGCATTCATTTCCTGATATCGCGCAAAAGGTCATTTAATGATCGGAAGTTAAGTCCAGGTCCTGGATCACAGAAATGAGGGCAATTCCCTAACATCAACATGGATGTGTGCTGATTATGGGTGGAATGAAATTCAATCTATCAGGATTTTCCCCCCCGACTGATGATTTATTTTTTATATAAAGGATATAAAAAAACAAAATGATTTATCTTTGTGTTAATGAACAAGTTTGTGTTGTTTCAGTTATTACGTACTCATCTGTTTGTCTGTCTGTGAGCGGGATATCACAAAACGTTATGGACAGATTCAGACGAAACTTGGTGGACAGTTTTTTTTGTTTGTTTTTTTTTGGATTATTTTACGCGGATCATGGAAGTCGAGGATCATGGAAGAGCTAGTACTAGTGCACTGAATGGATCAGGATCCAGAAGGACAAAAGGAACAGTTGAGAGAGGGGAAACACCAAAAGGACATAGTTTATGGCCAAGATAGAGCCAGACTTAGACAAACAATGGTTGTGGGGAAGAATGAGGGGCATGAGAGGATACAAGATGGATACAGAAGAAAACTTTCAGGAGGAAAAACTGGAAATTTGGAAGGAGGTATTGGGGTGGGGGAGGGAGTTAATAGGGGTAGAAAAGATCATGGTTGTGGATTAGGGACGATCTGAGATGGTGGTGAACAGCAGTCTTGAAGACTTGGAGGGAAGACTGAAATTGAAGAGAATGTGGAAGATGGTTCCACAGGTGGGAAAAAGAGGAACGAACGAGTAGAATTGAGCAGTGATTCTCGGTTGACATAGCTTCACCAGAAGGAGGTTGATGGTAGACTATGTGAGCCCTGCAGAAACCAGGGGGGAGGGGGGGGGGAGGACAAAGCACGGAAAAGCAGAGGGTGCAAGACCAGAAAGGAGGCGGTACAAGACAGAGTCTACCGAACTGTCTGCAATGGTGAAGTGATAGGTCCATAGACTCAGCTTCATCATGGGAGATTTTTTTTTTTTTTTTGTATACTGAATCGAGGCTCGTGAAAGAGCTAACATTTATTTCACAAACAAATCAACCAGACAAACAAAATATATAAAAAGAGGGAGCGGAAGACAAGATGGGGAGAGAAGGGGAAGCACACAAACACAACATTTGAGAGCAGGGAGATGTGTGGGAGGGAGAGGGCTTGGGGGGAGGAGGCGTGGGAAGGGGTGGGGGGGGGGGGGGGGGGGAGGGAGAAGTATAAAACACAAGGACACCAAGGACTTCCAGGACAGAAGTTGGTATTTCAAAAAAGTGGATTTGGGGTGAAATTAGCGGGGGTAGAAAAGATCAAGGTTTTGGATGGGGGAAGATAAGAGATGGTGGTGAACAGCTGTTTAAAAGACCTGGAGGGTGGAGTGGGATTGAAGAGAGTGAGGGAGTTTGTTCCAGAGGCGGGAGAAAAGAGGAATGAAGGTGAGCAGAGAGTCTTGATTTTGGCAGTTTAACCATAAGAGGGTTGCAGGCAGATCTTGTGCGACCTGCTGGAATATTTGGTGGACAGAGCCCAGAGAGAGCTGGGGGAGCAAGGCCGGAGAGGAGTCGGTAGAAGACAGAAAGACCACCAACCTGCCTGCGGTGAGTGAGTGAGAGGCCCTCGGAGTTAGCGTCATCGCGGGAGATTCCAATGATTCTGAACGCTTTGGTTTCAACAGCGTGAAGACGAGCTGGGTGTGATTACAATTGTTGAGATTGATTGAGAATGATTACAATGGTAAGATTACAATAATCTTCAAGGCCTTGGTTTCCACGGCGTCAAGTTGAGCAAATGTGTGAGACAGGGGAGCCAGCCCAAAGGGGGGGGGAGCAATACTCCATCAAGTAGCCGATGAAGGCCTTGTAAGGAAGGGCTTTGTATGGTGGAGAATGTCCATTCAGCAGCTGGCTTTGGATGCCAATTTTAAAATATTGTTTGCCCAAGAAAGATAATGGCTGAAAGGGAGACCCAGGAGTTTGAATGACTGAACTTCCTCAAGAGGACTGTTAAGAAAGTAGATCGGTGACAAGAATTAATTGATTCGATGTTGGTGAGGAATCGGATCTGGATCCGGATACTATAGTTTTTTTCAATTCTTAAAGTGATTTCTTCACCATTGAGACATTGGGCAAAAAATAACATCTAGCACGATATTTCAAAGCATTGTTGACGGATTTGGATGAAACTTGGTGGACAGGTTGGGTAGGTGATAAGAACAATCCGATTAAAGTTTTGTTGTTGTCTGGATGCAGATCCGGCCTATCAGTGGGATACAAAACGTAAACTGTTAAGTCTGGCAGAGGTATGCATTCTACCGAGTGGCTTCTAATTATTTGTGAAACTTCCCTCACAGTCATAATCATGATGTCAAAAGCAGAATGGTTTATTGTTTCAAGTTATGGTCGGTCATCATGCAGTCCTGATTTGTAAGTTGTAGACCAATTGTCAAGTGCTCCTGATTTGTGATGTGTCGGCAAGTTGGGTGCTCCAAATTTGTAATGTTCCGCCCATACCATCAACTGCCCCTGAATATTGAAAATATTTTGTTCTCTGAATGCCAGGAAGGCATACTCACTTGTTTTGGTTCACATTTTGCATGAATAAATGAGAGTCGACATCACAGGAGGGATAAACAGACATGGTCGTGAGTGGCATGTTAAGTGCGAACATGCATAAGAAGCTAACTCGGTTTGGTTTCTTTATCATCCGAGGCATAATTGCTGATCGGAATATGTCGCCATGTTGTACATGCCTTTGTGATGTAAACCGTGGTTGGTTGTGCCATTGTTGTTTGGCAGTGGAAGAACTTTTTGTCTGATTTGCAACCCAAGCAAGTTGTCCACGCTGTGAAGCCTCCCACACTTGCTTTGGGATGCTTTTTGTCAGATGCATTGGTGCGTCATGAAGGGCAAATGCTTCATGCCCTCCAAGCCAGCTTGTGCTGGTGAGAAACAGCTGGTGCTATTAGTAGAGTGATTGTGGTGGCACAAATGTTGGCAGTTGTAAAGCACACAAGGTGTATGTGTGTGAGTGTGTATGTGCGTGCTTTTTTTTTGGGTCGGAAAAAGAGAAATGTGCATGGAATCCTGCAGAGAACTGTGATTGGATATGCGAGGAAGGGAAGAAAATACTGCAATCGTAGCTTTCCTAAAGTCTGATCAAGTAATCGTAAGAGGGTGGTTGAAAGAGTTAAAGTTTGGCTTGAAGGAGAGGGCATCAGTTTAATGCAAATAAATGAAATTTCTAACAGCAGCGTCGCCGGGCTTGTTTGATACTGAAGTTGAAGAGGATAGTATGACCTGGGTGCAGATACCAGTTAGCAAATAATGTAAGAATTATATTATTTTGAAGTGCTCTAAGTCTCTAAGCTGCTGTCACCATGGAAGTGAAGAGATTGCATTGAGACACTGGTTTATTCTATATGTTGGTCAGTTAGTCAACACTATCAAAGGGACCTCAACACCATCCCGACACACTGCTGTGTATGTTACGGAATGAGGTGTTTTACCGCAGCCGGAGTGCAAATCACAGGATTCCTTGAGAATGCCACCAAGCTCCTTGAGAGAGGACCCAGGGAGTCTGTACTCATTTTACCGACCTCAGGCTGAGGATGACAGGCTGAGTCAACCCCACCTGGTGTTAATTCATCAGCTGACCAGGATTCGAACTCAGGACCCTAGGATACCAAGCCCTCCACCCTAACCGTCAAGCCAACACCTGGCTGAGGGTAGTTGGAGGATAAATACCTTTAGAGGCCATTTTTCCCTGCAAAGCGGGGGTTGGCCTTTTTCGGGAACCGTGGTTGTTGTTTTTTTTTGTTGTTGTTGTTTTTTTTGGTCCCCTTTTTGAAGCAATGTTTTACGGCCGGATGCCCTTCTGCTCTGGAGGCATATCCCCAAAAGTGGCCTAGAAAAGGTGGTAGGGGTACACTCATGTTACAAGCTGGCAACAATGTTTTTCTGAAAGCCCAGACCTCTAGGAAACCAAAAAGTCTTGTTGCCAGCTTGGGAAATGGTTTGGACCAGATTTGTGGCCATTTTTCAAAATGGCCGCCTACATTTTTGGTGTTTTCTAATATTTGAGCTCTAGAACTTATATCTGGCTGTCTTAAAGGTCTCTAGGGTTATGACCTTATAACATATAGTCATACAACAATCCTCACCCAAATTGGGGTGCATGGCATATCTGTAAGTGGTTTTATTGAAGCAAAAAGGCAAAAAAATGCCTGAAAAACGCCTTCATTTTGATTTTTCCAAATCACTAAATTGCATACTGTGAAGTTGTTCTTTGGTCAATTTCTTTCAAAATAGTTTTAAAATTTGCCCAGATCCCTCCTCTTCATTAGCAAATCTTCAGGAATATACCCAAGTTCTCAGAAAATATGTTTTATGCATGATCAGCTACCCCTACCCCCTAAATCACAAAACGTGCCAATTTTCAATATTTCCAGATTCCAACCAATATCATTGTTGTATGACTTTTTCTCATCATGATAGGTCCAAATTAACTTACTCTATGTGATTAGGTGTTAATAAAAATTGAATTTCACACTTTGGTGAAAATCCAAGATGGCTGCCAAATGGCTGCCAAAATGCCAAATGGCACGGGTGAACCTCAGGAGGATGCTCACAAGATGCATGTATTGCCGCCAATATACAAATGTGGCATTTGCCTCGTGTTCCCTGTCCATGTCTTCTATTAGGGCACTGACCTGGTAGGCCTTGGGCACCAGACGCCTCAGAGCACTGTAGATGGCCTCATCGTCTGCCTGCTGGAAAGCTCTCGAAAGGTCCTCTGATACCTGATTGATTTCTGCATCAATCTGTACTTCATTTTCATTCAGCCAATGTAGGATCTTCTGCCACAGAATTCGCCATAATGCCTCAAACACAAGCTTGTGGGCACGGATTGTGCGGTTCCATTGTTTCCCGTTGAGGATGTTCTGTGCAGTGTTCTCGCCATACACACCACTTTCTACCAGAATGTCCTTCAAGCCGGAATCTGCCATGTACTGTCCAATAACCTTGGTGAAATTCATTTGAATATGGAAACCACCAAGCATCACCACTAGGTTTTTGCATTTGTCTGGTTTGGCCCACTGCAACATCTTGGCTTTACAGTACAGTTGCTCATCAAAGGTAAGTACTGTATACGTTTGCCCTAGTGCAGCAGTCATCCTTTGGCAGTTTTGAATCACTGTCCAGATGGTGTCAAACTCATGTGCAGGCTCATTGATTTATCGGCATAGGCCCTACTGTAGTCTTTGCTGGATTCACATCAGACACACGCTGGTTAAATGCTGTCCAGCCTGGAACATGCTGGTCCTCGGTGTGAGACTGACGTGCAAGGAGCCATGACACATCTATGGCCATAGCCTCAGAGATAACCTGGGCATCCGATTCCATATACCAATCAGCTTTCACAGCTACTGGAAATGTTGCTTCGGGTTTCTGGGTGCCCATGCCTGAAGGTTGAATCTCATTGAAATGCTCTGGCACAGTTACAGATCTGCTACTGCTTGACTTGACATCAGGTGCAATGGTCTTTTCGCCAGGTATGCTTCTTCGAAAGGCAGCAGACTGTGAGGCATGAAAGGAGCCTTGACCGTCAAGGGTCTCCTCTATGATGTCAATGTTATCATTAGCATATCTGATGTATCCTTGGTAGGTAGCTTGTGCAAAATTCAGGGGTATTATTGTGTTGTTTTGCTCAACATATCTGGCCAAGACAGAGTTTGCAAGGGCAGTGTCAGCTCTTCTTACAGTTTCATAACTAACACCATGTCCTGCAGCATGCATTAGTTGCACCAAGTCCTTGGACCTTGTTGCTTGGTGAACAGTGAGAGCTAGCCCTAGTTGCTTTGGTGTCTGCTTTCTGCCACCAGATGCCAAACATACTATGTCCTGTGCTATGCTCAAAATCCTTTTGCTTTCTCCATCATCATCACCTTCGGAGGTCCCTTCAGAATCTTCAAATATGCTGTTACAATCACAAAGCAGGCGTAGGAAAATGTAAAGGCTTTCAGGAACCACCTTCTGTGCACTTTCAGTATTGATGTCTCCAATATCTGAGTGTCCTGGCATTGTCTTGATGTCATTTCTCATTTTGACTGCCACTCTGTAAAGCCAACTCAAGAGTTCCTTGTCCTTTGTTTCGGCTGAGAAAGATGGAATGTGCTGGGAGGTTTCATCAGAATCTTGTATCTCACTTTGTTCTAGCTCATCTGCCATCTCTGCTAAGTTCTGAACAACAATACCTGTTTGAATTAGTGGGAAGACTAGAAGTGAATCCTGTTGATTCATGGACTGTACAAAATCTGCCCTATCTCCTAATACCCTTTTGACTTTGTTTTTGAATGCTTTGTAACTCTGTCGGTCACATTGCTCCACACAGACACTGAAGTCTCTTCTCATCATGTAACAGTATTGGTGCCAGATGGTTTTCATGGTATAGATGTCTCCTCCAGACAGCCCAGCATCCACCTCCTCGATCATTTTGTTGAAACAAACATCTGGTGGATATTCTGGGCCTTCTTCTACCACAGTTGACTCAGACTTCCTCCTGAAGGTTACATAACAAGGAAGGTGGTACTTCCCTTCAGCAGCTATTAGGTCACTTATTCCTGCCAACCGGCATCTCATAATCTTGTTCTTTTCAGCATCATTTAGTATTCTGTCTAAGGTCTCTAAAGTGGCTACATTCCTCAATTGCTTTCTTGCCTTATCCTCCTGACAGAAAATACATTTGTCCCAGGACACTGAAGCAACTGATGCTCTAGAAGAGGGGCGAATGCATGTAGATGGTTGGTCACACGAGTCCTTTGCTTCCTTTTCATGCCGATTTTTCAGTCTCTCAATATGGTTGGCATGTGTAAACTTTGAATAACAGCCCCTGTGCCATACTATGTGTTCTTTTTCATCATCAAGGTCAATACTCTGTATTCTGTCAAGTGTTGAGATGTACTCATGGTCATGGTATTTCTGTCTCGTAATCACACAGTCTTTAAAGCGTTCGAGACCAACATCTGTGGGCTTGGTTGTCTTTTCATTTTTTCTGTTGCCTTGGCAAATGAGGCATGTGCTCCAGTCGATGTCCAGTGCAACTGATTCTCTCTTCCGTCTCCCGCCTATCACAGCTACAGGTTCCATCTTCATTCATATCTGGAAAGAGACAAAGACTATGTCTACCACAACACTGAAAGCTATTTACAGCACATGCAACAATCAATATGTTATAGTACATTGTTAACACAACAATTATGTTAAAATGATGATTCGGGCAGGACCTGAGGAAGGATACAAAGGAAAGCATCATTATTGCAATATATTATGTCTCAAAAATGTGTTGGTATCAAATGGTAGACTGCATTACCTTAACTTAACGTCATAATGTGAAATATTATATTTTATTGGCCATTTGGCAGCCATCTTGGATTTTCACTAAAGTGTGAAATTCAATTTTTATTAACACCTAATCACATAGAGTAAGTTAATTTGGACCTATCATGATGAGAAAAAGTCATACAACAATGATATTGGTTGGAATCTGGAAATATTGAAAATTGGCACGTTTTGTGATTTAGGGGGTAGGGGTAGCTGATCATGCATAAAACATATTTTCTGAGAACTTGGGTATATTCCTGAAGATTTGCTAATGAAGAGGAGGGATCTGGGCAAATTTTAAAACTATTTTGAAAGAAATTGACCAAAGAACAACTTCACAGTATGCAATTTAGTGATTTGGAAAAATCAAAATGAAGGCGTTTTTCAGGCATTTTTTTGCCTTTTTGCTTCAATAAAACCACTTATAGATATGCCATGCACCCCAATTTGGGTGAGGATTGTTGTATGACTATATGTTATAAGGTCATAACCCTAGAGACCTTTAAGACAGCCAGATATAAGTTCTAGAGCTCAAATATTAGAAAACACCAAAAATGTAGGCGGCCATTTTGAAAAATGGCCACAAATCTGGTCCAAACCATTTCCCAAGCTGGCAACAAGACTTTTTGGGTTCCTAGAGGTCTGGGCTTTCAGAAAAACATTGTTGCCAGCTTGTAACATGAGTGTACCCCTACTGTCACATTTCCTGGAAGTGCCTCCAGACGATTCCTGACGCCAACCCTTTTCGCCGCCTTTAACGACAAACAGGGTATTACCAGTGAACTGGTACTCAATTAGCCGACCTCGGAAGGATGACAGGCTGAGTCAACCCCCCTGGCGTTAATTCAGCGATCGACCGGGATTCGAACCCAAGATCCTAGGATCATAAGCCGGCACCCTAGCCGCTAGCCCAACACCAGGATCCAACACCAGCCTTCAGAGATGGAGGATGTCATAAGAAATCCTTATCAACGTTTGAAGAGCCCTTAATCAATGTTTTAATTATATATGATCTGGGGGGCATTCCCCCTCCCCCCCTCATCATATATCATCACCCTGTTGCCATAATTTCATTTCCCCCCAATCATCAAGTGTGATAATTTGGGCCAACCAGGTATATGACGTAATATATGAACGTTCCCAAAAGGGTGTTGAAAGAAACATAACTGGCAAAGCCAAATGGCATCACATTCTACCTCTCAAAAGCGTAATTGTCGGCTATAAAACTCACCCAATATGTAGGATAAATATGTCAGGGACATACATACATACATACATACATACATACATACATACATACATACGGAGAGACAAACGCTGTAAACACACGAACCAAACATCGACGCCGTAAAAAATCGTTTGTTTAATCACGATTTGCCAGTTCTGAAAGCCTCTTTGCGCGTTTGAAGAAGAGGATGAACCCCTATGTATGGTTTATTCACACAGCAGTTTGAACGGAAACATTTATTATTCTACGACAGTATAAACCATTTAGAAGGACACGGAGCGAGCATACAAAATTATACATACAGTCGTGATATTTTGCGAAGCAATAGAAAAATATATAAAACTACACAATCAACCCACAAACAACAACAACCAAAGGCACGACAACAATCGAGTGTTATAAAACATCCTTAATCACATGTTTTACTTCATGTGTTTGTTTGTGTTCCACACTGAATGAAAAACATAAAGGTAGAGCTTGCAGATTGCGATACATGACAAGATCAACGATAACCGGCCTGATGAACGGCGTGGGAATCAAAATGGCCATGTGTAGAGTCAGCGTCGTACCACCGTAATGACATCAAATCACCCTGTCATGGGACCAGATCCTCAGCTCCGATTGGTTAACGTTTGAGGAGATATAAACCACATGACCAAAAGGATGCACACCCCCCTTCTAATTAGTGGATGCGGTTATTTCAGCCACACCCATTGCTGGCAGGTATATACAGTCGTGGCCGAAAATATTGGCACCCTTGCACTTTTATCAAATAATGCACCATTTCTTCCAGAAAATTGTTGAAATAAGAAATACCACTATGACTCGGTGCGCTCCGCCCACCTCACCACACGTTGTTTCAGAGGGATAGACATATTTGACCATTTTGGTGTCTTTTGTGTCTTCAGGGTATTTTGGATCTTCAGGGTCTTTTGGGTCTTCATTGTGTTTTGGATATTCAGGGCCATTTGGGTCTTCAGAGTCGTTTGGGTCCTCTGGGCCTTTAGGATATTTTAGATCTTCGGGGTCTTTGGAGTCTTCGGGGCCTTTTGGGTATTCGGTGTCTTCAGGGGCTTTTAGGTCTTAAGGGTCTTTTGGTTCCTCTGGGTCTTTAAGGGTCTTTGGGGCATTTTGGTTATTCAGGGTATTTAAGGGCCTTTTGGGTATAAAGGTCTTTCAGGGCCTTTCGGGTATTTTGGGTCTTCAGGGTCTTTGGGTCTTCCAGGTCTTTTGGGTCTTTGGGGTGTTATGGGTCTTTGGGGTCTTTTTGGGGCCTTGGGGTCTATTGGGTCTATTGGGTCTTCGGGGTATTTTGGGTATTCAGGGTGTTTTGGGTCTTCGTGGTCTTTGGAGTCTTTGGGGTATTTTGGGTCTTCTGTGTCTTCAGGGGCTTTTAGGTCTTATGGGTCTTTTGGTTCCTCTGGGTCTTTAAAGGTCTTTGGAGCATTATGGTTATTCAAGGTATTTAAGGGTCTTTTGCATATAAAGGGTCTTTAAGGGTATTTTGGGTCTTCAGGGTCTTCCAGGTCTTTTGTGTCTTTGGGGTGTTATGGGTCTTTGCGGTCTTTTTGGGTCTTTGGGGTGTTTTGGGTCTTCAGGGTCTTTTGGGTCTTCAGAGTGAAATGGGTTATTCAGGGTTATTCAGGTTATATTCTTATTATTTTGGGTTTTTCAAGGTATTTAAGGGCCTTTTGGGTATAAAGGGTCTTTAAGGGTCTTTGGGGTATTTTGGGTCTTCAGGGTCTTTGGGTATTTTGGGTCTTCAGGGTGTTATGGGTATTTGGGGTCTTTTTGGGTCTTCGGGGTATATTGGGTCTTCAGGGTCTATTGGGTCTATGGGGTCTTTTGGGTATTCAGGGTGTTTTAGGTCTTAGTGGTCTTTGGAGTCTTTGGGGTCTTTTGGGCCTTCGGTGTCTTCAGGGGCTTTTAGGTCTTAAGGGTCTTTTGGTTCCTCTGGGTATTTAAGGGTCTTTGGAGCATTTTGGTTATTCAGGGTATTTAAGGGTCTTTTGGGTATAAAGGGTCTTTAAGGGTATTTGGGGTATTTTGGGTGTTTTGGGTCTTCCAGGTCTTTTGTGTCTTTGGGGTGTTATGGGTTTTTGGGGTCTCCGGGGTCTATTGGGTCTTCAGGGTCTTTTGGGTCTTCAGGGTCTTCGGGGTCTTTTGGGTCTTCGGAGTCTTTTGGGTCTTCGGGGTGTTTTGTGTCTTCGGGTCTACGGGCGGGGCTTCAATTGGGAAGCCCAAATGAAAAGGAAAAATATCAGAAATTGAAGGCTTTTTTTATTTTAAACGATTCATATAAACATCCGTTAAATCATATCACACGCAAATAATAAAAATCGAAACAGTAGTTTGAAGAATTTCAATAAAAGCCACATCACTGTTCATATCGGTAAATATTATTCCATCGTGTTTGGAAAAACTGGAAAATACTGAAAAATTGGAAATTGGAAAATTGGGAAACAATATAGCCTATTTTACTACAGGGGGTCCCAGGATTACCCACCCAAAATTTTCTTGCGATCGGTTCAGCCGTTTTTGCGGTACCTGGGAACAGACGGACAGACAGACGGACAGACGGACAGACATTTGGTGAATTATAGTAAGATTTTGGTATCCACATATGTATTTCTTTGGTTTGCAGTGGAACAAAACAAAAAAAGCAGACAAAATACTAAATGTAGCTTATTCCACACAGAAATCCTAAAATGGCCTGGACAATATTATTGGCACCTTTTAGAAGTTGTGAAAAATAATTGGATTTCAAGCAGGTACATCTTCTTTACTTTGGAATTGAACTCACCTATGATGAGTTGCAGATGCTTGCAAAAGAAAAATCACTCATTCAACCAGTTTGAACAGAGAAAAGGAGTCATTCTGCTGTTTTGTGTCACTGTGTGTACCACAATGAGCATGGAGAAAAGAAAGAAAACCAGAGAATTGTCTAACTAGGTCAGACACAAGATTGTAGCCAAGCATGGACAATCTCAAGGCTACAAGTCCATCTCCAGAGACCTTGATGTTCCTGTGTCCACCGTACGCAATGTTATCAGGAAGTTTAAGGCCCATGGCACTGCAGCCAACCTCCCTCGACGTGGCTGCAAGAGAAAACTTGATCAAAGAATGCAGCGAAGGATTGTTCGAATGGTAGAGAAACCACCTCGATCAACTGCCAAACAGTTTCAAGCTGACCTTCAGACACGAGGTACAGCAGTTTCAACTCACACCATCCGTCGCCAAATCAATGCAAGGGGGTTCTATGGTCAGAGACCCATTAGGACTCCACTGCTGAGAGAGAGCCATAAGTAAGCCCAACTGGATTTTTCCAAAACAAACCTGAACAAGCCAAATTCCTTCTGGGAGAATGTCCTGTGGACAGATGAAACCAAATTAGAGCTTTTTTGTAAAGCACATCATCTCTATGTTTACAGAAAACAAAATTAAGCCTTCAAAGAAAAGAACACCTTCCCTACAGTCAAATATGGAGGAGGTTCAGTGATGTTTGGGGTTGCTGTGCTGCCTCTGGCATTGGGTACCTTGAATGTGTGCATGGCATCATGAAATCAGGACATTACCAAGGCATTTTGGAGCACAATGTTGAAACCTACGGCTTCCTCTCCACTCCCACCTTTTGTTCATATGTGTTTTGTATCATCCTCAAAACAGTGATGACTCCATTTACATTTCGCTGTCTGACAACATGGACCAGCTTCTATTCACTCATCCCAATTCTCTCTTCCTCATATGTGGTGAATTCAACTGTCATGCCAGCTGGCTGTGTGTGGGTTCCTCTCTCACCAGCCATGGCATCTAAGCAAAGGACTTCTGCTGCTCATTGGGACTGACACAATCTGTCAATTTCCTGAAACGGATCTCAGTCAACGGAGCATCTTCTCTTCTAGACATGGTTATGACAAACTTCCCTGTAAATGTCTGTTGATCTTCTTCTGCTCTCATCGGTTCTTCTGATCATGTGCTTGTAAAAGTGGATATCTATCTGGCAAATTCTCAGAGAGCCTCCTCAGCGTCGACGGATCTGACATTTCACTCAGGCCGACATTTGCAGGGAAGCAATCTTCAAGCAGCCATCAATCATCTGGACTGGTCTCCCATCTCTACTGCCTCTGACATCAACTCTTCCTGGGAATTCTTCCAAAGTAAACTACTCTCTCTCATGCAAAGATTTATCCCATCTCGTCCTCAGTTGTCATGCCCTTCCTCCCATCCATGGTACACTTAATCTTGTGGTGAGGCAGTTGCCCTGAAACAACTTGCCTTTGCCCCTTGGAAAGCTAATCCAACTGAAGGCAATCTCAGTTCCTTCCACCAAGCTCGGAACAAGTGTGTGTCTACCCACAGGAGAGCCAGGAAACAATATCTCGCTACTCTCAAGAGTGAACTCTCAAACATGTCTCCCTCTTCCAAATACTGGTGGCGTCTTGTCAAATCTGTTTCTGGTGTTTGTTCCCCGTCCATCCCTTCCCTTACCTCAAACGGCTACACAGCTGACTCCGCACGTGAAAAAGCTGAAGGCCTCAACTCTGTGTTTGCCTCAAAATCTTGTGTCCTAAACCCGTCTCTCTCTGTACCCACCATACCCAGTCGTACCCAGAAGCTCCTGGACTCTGTGTCCTTTTCTCCTGACAAGGTGGAGAAGTTTCTGTCAATCCTCGATCCTGATTCTGCAACTGGACCAGACGGCATCAGCCCACGGGTCCTAAAATCCTGCTCTGCCGCTCTTTCACACCGTCTCTCTATTCTCTTCACCCTCTCTTTTGCTCAAGGTCATCTTCCATCAGTTTGGAAATCAGCTAACATTACCGATTTACACAAAAAATGTGCAAACACAGATCCTTGCAACTACAGACCAATCAGCCTGCTCCCAATTATCAGCAAAGTTATGGAATCCATCATTGCTTCGGATATCAAATCCTTCCTCTTCTCCAATGGCTTGATCTCTGATCATCAATTTGGTTTCAGACCAGGTCACTCTACTCTGGACATGCTCCTTCTCCTGTCTCAACTATGGATGGAGGTCCTCAATGCCAAACAGGAAATCAGAGCTGTCTCCCTTAACATATCACGTGCCTTTGATACGGTCTGGCACCCCGCTCTGCTCACCAAACTCTCCTCCTATGGTATCCATGGAAATCTCCACGCATGGCTTGCGGACTTCCTCTCTGGTCGTAGTCAATGTGTGGCCCTGAATGGATTTCTCTCATCTCCCCTTCCTGTTCAGGCTGGAGTTCCCCAAGTCTGGGCCCTGTGCTTTTTCTGGTCTTCATCAATGATCTCTCCAACTCTGGAAAATCCTCTGCACCTCTTTGTTGATGACTCCACTCTCTGCTGCTCCATTCCTCATCCCTCAGATCAGCAGTCTGTAGTTTCCTCACTCTCTGCAGACCTGGACAAAATCACAGACTGGTCAAACAAGTAGAACACGTCTTTCAATCCTGACAAATCTCACACTCTCACAATGTCTCCCCGAAAAGTCCATCTGGACAACCCTCCCATCGACTTTCTCAACAATCTTCTCCAATAAGTTATGTCACTCAAGCTTTTGGGTCTTACTATCTGCCATGATCTTTCCTGGGAAAACCACATTTCCAAGCTGGCCTCCAAAGCCAGTCGCCGACTGGGCATCCTCCGTGGTGTGAGTCCTTCCTTGGCACACCTGAGATCCTCACCACATGCAAGGCTTTCATCTGCAGCTCAATGGAATACTGCTCTCCCCTCTGGGCTGGTGCTCCTGCCTCACACCTGGCTCGGCTTCACGCTTTTGAAACCAAAGCTTTCAGAATCATTGGAATCTCCCGCGATGAAGCTGATTGTGAGGGCCTTTCACTCACTCACCGCAGGCAGGTATGTGGTCTTTCTGTCTTCTACCGATGCCTATCTGGCCTAGCTCCCCCAGTTCTATCTGTGCTCTGTCCTCCAAATATTCCTGCAGGTCGCACAACATCTGCCAGTAACCCTCTTCTCGTGAAATTGCCCAAATCAAGACTCTCTCCTCACCTTCACTCTTTAAAGCCTCTTTACTCCCACCTCTTGAACAAACTCCCTCACTCTCTTCAATACCACTCCTCCCTCCAGGTCTTTAAAACAGCTGTTCACCACCATCTCTTATCTTCCCCCATCCAAAACCTTGATATTTTCTACCCCCGTTAATTCACCCCAGATCCACTTTTTTGAAATGCCGACTTCTTTCCTGGAAGTTCTAGCAGTGTCCATGTGTTTTATACCTCTCCCACTCCTCCTCCCCGTTGCTGTGCCTCCTCCCCCCAAGCCCTCTCCCTCCCACAGATCTCCCGATGTCCATGTTCAATGCTGTTGTACTTGTGTGCTTCCCTCTCTCTCCCCATCTTGTCTCCTGCTCACTTTTTTTTGTATGTTTTGTGTGTCCGTTTTTTTTGTTTGTTTGTTTTTGTGATTGATGTTAGCTCTTGCACGAGCCTCGATGTTGTATACAAAAAATAAAAATCACTAAAATTATTAAAATTCTCATATCTGGAACTGGATTTGAATCTTCACCAAAATCTCATCAATTAATCCTTGTGACACTCCCAACCTGTCCACCAAGTTTTATATGAATCCATGCATAACATTTTGAAATATCCTGCTCACAGACAGACAGACAGACAGACAGACAAACTAGAAATCGGTCAGAGACCGAGGACTTGCCGGAGTGTACGTTTTTTTTCAGGGGTTTTGGTTAGAAGGGAATCGGATAATGTTTGACAGAGTTATTAGTAAAAAAAACAATTTTTGACCTTGAGTTTGACCTTTCAAGGTCACTCAAGGTCAAAGGTCATGGTGCCAAATGAAATGTCGTATGTGACTTCCTCTATGTCAGTAACAACAAGTGTATGCATAATTATCTCTTGTACTTTTAGAGTTATAGTCGTTTGAAATATATTTTAAATGAAAACTCGATCCCCCTGATTTTACGTTTTGGGTGACCTTGAGCTTGACCTTGGGCCTAGAGAGTTAAAAATTGGGCTCAGTCTATTCCAGGGCAAGGCAAATATGTGTGTAAAGTATGGCGATGCTATGTGCAACGATGTAGACGTAGTACTACGCACAAACAAACAAACAGACAGACAGACAGACAAACCAAACAACCAACCAACATACTTGCCGGAATAACAAACAAGGTGAATACATAACCTCCAACTACCTTCAGTGGCGGAGGTAAGAATAATAATAATAAAACCTCATTGCATCCGTTTCCTTTCGTTCGTGGATCCTTTTGTAATGCAGAGAAAAGTTGGCTCCAAGCGGTGACAGCTATAATCTAAAGCCTCCAGATATTTTCCTGTTTTTTTTCGGTGTACAAACTTTCTTGTGTTCACAAGTAGGATAAATTTTGCAAGAAGCAATAAGGAAGATGAATGATCGGTCTACCGCCCATTCGTCTACTTACTTTTCTCAGCAGCGATTCATGACGATTTCGTATTGGAAAAAGGATGACCATTTTGATGTTCCCATTGCTCCACTCTGCTGGATGTGAAATAACCATAAAAAAAAGATTCGAACCTCGTTTCATCCCGTATGGCTGACCGCATGTCCTTTGCCCATTGTTGTTCCAATGTCAATAATACATCATTTTTCAGTTGCCATTTTGTACCAAGACAATTTGTTGTCACACGTGATGGACGGGATCTGTTCGCAGTTTGCGGCTGAAGGATCGTCAATCAACGTCGAAGGAAGGGGGTTAGACACATTGCTCTGTGTGATCTCTATTGAGTGAAGCAGCTGGCAGGTGATCAAGGCTGTTCAGGTGTGACTCTGCCATATATCCCTGGGATGTAGCATTGACCACGTGCTTTACCCATGATCGGTTTACGCCGCCAGTCGAGCTATTTCCATGACAAGGACGTTGTGCGGTGCAGCTTGCGACCTGGGGGAGTTTACGCGTGGAGATCGAGCTCTTCGCAACACTTTGTTTCCAAAATGCTGTTTCTTTATCCACGCACTTTAATTCCAATTCAGGCGACGGTTGCTTAATATGACGTGGAAAACAAATATGGATGTATTTTCATTTGCCCGTGCGCATTAAGGATAGCGAGTGGAAACCTGAGCAGGCTGTCGGCAACATCGACTGCTCTTTGGGGAAAGACAGTGAGATCTTTTGCATCCACCAGCTAATGCAAACGCATGGGTCTCCTGCTTGTTGTTCGTCCGAGGGACAGACAGCACACTCACTGGCCCTTGTTGGAATACCTGTAAATAACCAATATACCTGAGTTTATAACGGATTTTATGGACTGAGAGCCGGTAAGAGTTTGTTGACGTTTCAAGTGTTAGAACTTCATCTGAGCTTAACAGGCCTATCGCTCGGAACATCATGCACCTCACTTCCAAAGGTCGTTAACATACTCTTATTGGCTCTGAGTTGATAACATCCATTGTTTAACTTGTCTGATGATGCAGAACAACACCAGCCTTCACGAAGGTTCATATTCCAACAGTTTATAGTTCCGGTTGAGAATCAATCCCAGTCTAGACATTTCCAACCTCGACTGTCGTATTGCCACACTTCATGGCTTATTACCCTGCGCTCGAGTAGCGAAAAGCAGGGTTAGGCATCGGGTGCGTGCGTGTGGCGTACGTGCGTACGTGTCTGCATTTTTAAAATTCATTTTCTCGGCAACCGTTGGTCCGATTGACACGAAATTTTTACCGTAGGAGCGCCTCCGCTGTACAATTTTTTTATTTATAATTATGACGTCATAGGTCACGTGGTGCGGACGCCATCTTTGAAAAACTTTGCACCTCTATATCTCCCAAACCGCTCGATGGAAAAAATTTAAACATGGCTCATTGTCAAATACTCCCCTTGGGGAATAAGATATGTTGATGATGACATCATCGGTGCCTTCATTATGACGTCATAATTCGACAAGTATAACACTTCATCCAATCAGTATGAAAAAATATATATTCCTCTGCAGCTGTTAGTCTGATGGACACGATATTTTCAGAGTATAAGCGGCCCCTCCTGTAGAATTTTGTAAATGATAACTATGACGTCATATATCACGTGGTATAGGCGCCATCTTGGAAAAATCGAAAAGAGTTGCACCTCTAAATCTCCGAAACTGCTCCATGGAGAAAATTGAAACATGGCTCATTGTCAAGTACTCCCCTTGGGGAATAAAATATGTTAATTATGATGCATCGGTCCTTTAATTATGATGTCATAATTCTACAAGTACAACGCTTGATTCAATCAGTATCAATTTTTTTTCTCTGCAATTCTTGGCCTAATTAACACGAAAGTTTCACCATAGTAGCGCCTCCTCTTTTAGAATATTTAAATGATAATTATGACGTCATATGTCATGTGGTACAGGTGCCATCTTGGAAAAACCGAAAAATGTTGCACCTCTATATCTCTAAAACCGCTCTATGGAAGAAATTGAAACGTGGCTCATTGTAAAGAACGCCATATGGGGAATAGATGTTTTAACGATGACGTCATTGGTGCCATAATTATGACGTCATAATTCGACAGGGACAACGCTTAGTCTGATCAGTTTGAAATTTATTGAGCGTGATCTATGCAACAATTATATTAAAGAATATAAATGTATGATGTCATTGCTCACGTGGCCTGGCAGCCATATTGGATCAAATTTAAAAAAAACATTCAAAAACAGAAGAGTTGGCTCGCACCAAGTTGACTGCGCAGGGTAAGTACTCTATGAATACCATCTAGTTGCTTCATTTTTTTCATGTATGTGCACTTTAAAGTGAAAGGTCGATTTAAGGATAACAGCAAACAACATAGAAACAAAGGTTTGTCAAATAATATTTGTGAACAGTTTTCAGTTTTTTTAAATTTGCTATTAAATTACAGGCATCTTCCACTGCCAACCTGGCTCATCTGGATGCAATAAATCCCCCAAAGGTCGTTAGCATACAAAACAACAGCAATAAAAGGATTGTTGTTAGCATCATTGAAGTGCTTTTTCATGTCTTATGATAAGTCTCATATGTTCGAGATGAAATTGCATGAAGAATGAAAATTGTTGGGTGTATTGTTCAGGAATACAGATATATTCGAGATAATTTGTCTAATGTTCAGAAATACATATATTAATCAGAATGAGGTTTAGGAAGAAAATCAAGAATGCAGAGAGGCCAAGGATACCAAAAAAGTAAAATGACTATGAGGTGGGTATACAATGGTGTGGGATGGGAGTGGGCTTATTGTCTTTAAGGAATCGAGGGAAAAGCACAATATTACAGAATCAGGAAGCCAATTTCATACATGAGAGATGAGGAGCTATGGGAGGGTGATAAAAAGGAGTGCAGGCGAGCATGCAGTTCAAATTTTCAGAGGTTAACAAGGTTTAGATTACTGGATGGACACGTGTGACCTTTGGAGGGACAAAGGGCTAATAGTGGGAAGGTTACAGGACGGTGGAGTCTTCTACCTGTGTGTGGTTGGAGAAAAGTTGGTCACGATCCTGCGTCTCCTGGTGGACATAGTGGACACATGATATGTCTGGTGGACATATGATTAAACAGCTAATCATAGTCTTCGGGGCCTGACCTTCAGTGGCATTCAGAACGACTCGGGTATTCACTGGAACCCCATTCAACAGTGGAGCAGTGCATTGCTTCATGATGTGGACTAGAGCCTTGTAGGCTATGAAGAGCAGATGACTGTTGTTGACTTATTGGCCGAAGCGGAGTTGGTTGAGAAGTTGTCTTCGGTTGAGAAGGCCGAAGCGGAGTGGTTACACCACGAGATGTTATTCTTGATGATGAAACCGAATCATTCCATGGACTGCATCTTGGCGAGCTGCAGGCTGATTAAACATGCTCGATGGATAACATGGATATACCGAGTCATTGAGCCAAGCGATAGTATGAGTATCTGAGACCTTCCTGGATTGAAGGACATGTTTGTTTTGTAATGTTTGAGAGGCTGATTATGTTCATTTTAAACAGAATAGTTATCTTGACGGTTGCTGGGTTGCATTTGGAGCATGCTATGAAAATCAACTCGAAGTTTTCATGGAAAAAGTCTTCAATCAATCAAGTATGGAGCCTTGTGGTCATTACAAATACCTTGCCGAGTCGAGCAGGTTTCAATACTATGTCAATGGCACACACACAAAATTGTCCAAGGCGATGTTCCTGTCTTCCGTTTTCTTGTTCGGACCATATATCATCACGAGCTGAACAACAGCACGTTAAGAGCCGAGTGGTGAAGATGAAAGCCAAACTACTTATTAGTTGAGGATTTGAAAATGGGCACCTTAGACCTGTGGCAATGATGGATTCCATCGCTTAATGATGATGTGCAGCAGATAATGACTGCTCTCGTGTAGCAATTCAGCGTTGGCTCCATTCTTGAAAATTGGTGCGATTTTGGCAATCCAAGGAGTTGAAAAGCAGATAAAGAGGACACCAGTTCAGCAATGCAAGGTTCTTTGACCTATTCATGGATACCATCGACCCCTTTTGAAAAAAAGCTATATTTGTCCGCTTGCAGCACATGGCTACAGGTTTGCATCAGTTCTTTCAAGGGTGATGCAGTGCCCCCTGTAAGTTAGAGCAGGAATTTTGAATTTGGCCAGGGTGCCACCGATAGCTCACCTTCTTCACGAAGGGCAACGTGATTCTTAACGTCCATCCACTAATTCTGGCAGATGGGACACCTAGTTTAACGTTTAACATCCATCCGAGATCCAAATCCAAGTTGGCTTAGTGGTTCGGGTGCCGGCTTGGGATCCAAGGATCTTGGGTTCGAATCCCGGTCGATCGCTGAATTAACGCCAGGGGGGTTGACTCAGCCTGTCATCCTTCTGAGGTCGGCAAATTGAGTACCAGTTCACTGGTAATTCCCTGTGTGTAGTAAGAGGTGACTAACAGGGTTGGTGGCAGGAAGGGCATCCGGCCATAAAACATTGCTTCAAAAAGGGGACAATGGTGCCCGAAAAAGGCCAACCCCTGCTCTGTGGAGAAAAATGGCCTCTAAACGTGGTTCTTCTTCTGGTTTGAGAGATGACGCACACCTTAATGTATCGCCCTGCCTGTGAAACACCAGAGTGACTGTTTATAGCTCATCTGAGATTCTAAAAACAGACATCCTGGAGGCGAGTGCACATCTTCCCTGCCCATTGCACAGAAGGTGTCACAATTTGACATTAACTCATCGATGAAGATCAATATGAAACTCCAGAGAATAAGCTACAGGAAGGGTGATGGACAGGGAGAGATGTGATGGGGACCTTTGCTCTGGATGTTAAGTTGCCGTTTGGCCCATGGTCTTGTCTTAAGCCAGGTCTCTTGTCATGTCTTGTCACTATCTGGTGTGAGTAAGTCAACAGATGAGCAAACTCCTTCTGTAGACCTTATCAAGTGCTACCAGATCTTTGAGGGTGGGGAGAAGATTACAGAACCCAGATTATTAGATATTATAGGTGTTCTTCTCTGACACATATAAAGCCAAATCCACAATTGTTTCGAGCCCTACAGAGCAATTCCAGGTTAGCCGTGGTTGGATTAATCTCCAGGCTTGTGAAGGAAAGTTGTTTGTCAGCAACAGAGGCCTGGAGAGAGAGCAGTGAAGCTGCAGATGGGAGGGGACAACCAAGCATGACAGAAATGAAGGTGGTTGTGCCATCGATGTCCGGAAAGTCAGACAGGCTTGACTAGTCAGTGTGAGAAAGGGCAAAATGCAACCCAGTCCATTTGGCACGGTTGAAGTATCACACACTTCATGCTAGAACGTGCACGTTCCTCAATAGCTCTCAGCAGGATGAGAAGGAAGCCTGATGCAGCATTTAAAATGTCCATAATTTATTGGACGTTATATCGATTACGGAGCATCAATTATAATGAGCAGACATGGCTACATTGCGGAAACAGATTTATTCACAATGGAAGACAGTTTGGTGGAAAAAAATGAGTACTCTGACACTTTTAGTTTGACCTTAAATAATTAATTGAATACCCCCAAAGGGATCTAAGCTTATGAGAGAATTTGAGTATCGATGTAAAAGTTAAATGCGTGAAAATTACCACTGTAGGACATTAAGTGCTTCTTGTGTTCTGGATGTTGTAAAACGTCTGCCTAATTGCATTCTGATGACAGTGGACACAACTCCTGCATGTACAATCGATGAGCTAGCATCTCTGTCTCATGCTTGAGGAGCTACAGGCTATCAAGGAAGCGAGTTTGGGGAAGGAGGGAGTCCGGTGGAAGAATTGAGTTCTTTTAGGCTAGAGCGCATTACAATAACTAGCAACGGTACCCGCCCTTTGGGCAGGGCTTCAATTGGGAGGCCCAAATGAAAAGGCAAAATATCAGAAATTGAAGGCTTTTTTTTATTATAAACGATTCAAATCAACATCCGTTAAATCATATCACACGCAAATCATCAAAATCCAAACAGTATTTGTAGAATTTCAATAAAAGCCACATCACTGTTCATATTGGTAAATATTATTCCATGGTGTATGGAAAAACTGGAAAATTGGAAAAAAATTGGAAAAACCAGGAATACCCACCCAAAATTTCGTTGCGATCAGTTCAGCTGTGTTTGCGGTACCTGGGAACAGAAGGACAGACAGACGGACATTTGGTGAATTATAGTAAGATGGTATTGTAGGAGTTGCGGACAATGAGAGGTTAAAAACTTCTTGACTTGTTCAAGGCTCCTTTATTTCCAAAGAACTACAACCCGACCGGAACTCCTGTCTTTTTATATCCCCCATGACTTCCACCCGATCCTCTTAAAGAGGCGCGGCTCCAACAACCGAGCGCATGCCATGCCCATACCGTCAATAGACCCACTGGTCCCGTGCTAGTGAATTACGAACGCCTCTATGGGGTATCCCCCACATGCGCCCCCCCAGAATTCACTCGCACGGGCAATGTCAGTTGTTGGGTGGCCTTAACCACCTGGCCGAAATGACCCCTGATGACCCGAGCAGGGACTGTTAGAGGCTTGGCGGTAGGCGGGCCAACCGGGGGCTTACCCGATGGGGGACGGCCCCGCCGTGGGGGTTGGGCCAACCGAGGGGGCTGGTCTAGGTCCAAGTGAGCCGGCTTGAGGCGGTCCACCGAAAGGTGGTCCAGCTTGCCGCCGATGTCGACCACGAAGGACTTGTCCCTGGCCTCCAGAATGCGGAAAGGCCCGTCATAAGATGGCCGAAGCGGACCCCAGTGTGCGTCATGGCGAACAAAGACGTACTCCGCTGTACGTAGATCCGGCGGGATGTGGGCCCGATGCAAACCATGTTGAGATGTGGGCACTGGTGCAAACATCTTGGCATTCTCCCGGAGAACCGACCACTGACGGGCAGCGGACCAGGGGCTTGTGGCGTCAGGAATGAACTCCCCGGGAACCCGCAGCGGCTGGCCATAGACAAGCTCAGCGGATGAGGACTGGAGGTCTTCCTTAGGTGCTGTCCTGAGGCCCAACATTACCCACGGGAGTCTGTCGGCCCAACTGTCATCCCAGAGGCTGGCCCTGAGAGTCGCTTTCATAGAGCGATGGAACCTCTCACACAATCCATTAGCCTGGGGATGATATGCAGTCGTGCTATGGAGCTTTACCCCCAACCTCTGGGCAACAGCACCCCAGAGCTCTGAAGTGAACTGGGCCCCCCTGTCTGAGGAGATGTCGTAGGGGGCGCCAAAACGGGCAAGCCAAGTGCCGATGAATGCCCTGGCCACATCGGCAGACGTCGTAGATGTAAGCGGGACGGCCTCTGGCCACCTGGTGGTCCTATCGACCATCGTGAGGAGGTGGGAGAATCCCCGCGAGGGGGAAGGGGCCCCACCAGGTCCACGTTAACATGGTCAAACCGTCGCTCGGGCACTGGGAATAGCGCCAACGGGGCCTGGGTATGGCGATGCACCTTCGAGCGTTGGCACTCGACGCAGGTGTTGGCCCAGTCGCGCACATCCTTCCTGAGCCCGTGCCAAACGAACTTCGCCGCCACCAACTTTTGCGACGCCTTCCTGCCCGGGTGAGAAAGACTGTGGATGGCATCGAACACCAGCCGTCTCCAGCTGGTGGGTACAACGGGGCGAGGCTGTCCCAAAGAAACGTCGCACAGTAGCCTGGTGCCCGTGTCCCTGAACGGCACATCAGACAGTCGAAGCCCCGTGACCACCGCCCTGCAGGCCTGGACATCCGGGTCGAAGATATGATCGGCTGCCATGTGGGCATAGTCGATGCCATGGTGCACCGCGCCAGCTATGGACCGGGAGAGACAATCGGCGACCGTATTATCCTTCCCAGCAACATGTTGGATGTCCGTCGTGAACTCGGAAACTAAGGAGAGCTGGCGTTGTTGACGGGCAGACCACGGCTCCGAGACCTTGGCCATGGCAAAAACCAGGGGCTTGTAGTCCACAAATGCCGTGAACGGACGGGCTTCCAACAAGTAACGGAAGTGTCGGACATCTAGGTAGAGGCCTAGGAGCTCACGATCGAAGGTACTGTACTTTCGTTCGTTAGGGCAGAGCTGCCGACCAAAAAAAAGCAAACGGCTGCCAGGCTCCGTTGACCCACTGCTCGTGCACGGCGCCAACAGCGTAGTCCGAAGCGTCCGTGGCAAGAGCAATCGGTGCATCGGGCGACGGATGCACCAGCATGGTTGCGTTGGCGTGGGCCAGTTTAGCATCCGTGAAAGCCTTGGCCATCTCCTCGGTCCAGTCAATGGTGCGTTTGGTAGGCTTGCCCTTGAGGGCCTCATAAAGGGCCCGCATCAGCTGGGCCGCACGGGGTACAAAACAATGGTAAAAGTTCACCATGCCCAAAAACTCCTGCAGGGCCCTGATGGTGAGGGGGCATGGAAAACCCTTCACAGCCTCTACTTTAGACGGCAGTGGGACGGCCCCCTCCCTCGTGATGCGGTGGCCAAGAAAGTCAATTGAGGCCACCCCGAACAAGCACTTGGCAGGGTTAATGATAAGGCTGTGCTGCCTGAGGCGTTCAAAGAGCGCTCGGAGGTGAAGCATGTGCTCCGTCCTGGAAGCGCTGGCGATGAGAATATCGTCCATGTAGACGAACAGAAATGGCAAATCCCGTAACACGCTGTCCATCAGGCGCTGGAAAGCCTGGGCCGCGTTCTTGAGCCAAAAAGGCATACGGAGGAATTTGAAAAGCCCGAACGGTGTAATCACCGCGGTCTTAGGAACATCCTGTGGCCGGACGGGGACCTGATGGTAACCACGAATGAGGTCCACCTTAGAAAAAAAAACTTTACCGGCCAAGCGGGCAGAAAAATCCTGGATGTGCGGGATTGGGTAGCGGTCAGGGCTAGTGGCGTCGTTAAGGCGGCGGTAGTCCCCGCACGGGCGCCAACCGCCACCCGGCTTCGGCGCAATGTGGAGAGGCGAGGCCCATGGGCTGTCGGACCGTCGTACGATGCCAAGACGCTCCAACGTGTCGAACTCCGCCTTTGCGACAGCGAGTTTCCCCGGGTCGAGGCGTCGAGCCCGGGTGTAGACAGGCAGGCCAGTGGTCAGAATGTGATGCTCCACCCCGTGTCTGACGACAACGGCCGAAAAGGTGGGCCGTGTAAGGGCCGGGAACTCGGTGAGGAGGCGGGCGAACTCATCAGAGGTCGAGAGCGTGCAAGCAAGCCTCGTCGAGCCGGACCCGCTCAGCGAGCATGGAAGTGAACTGAATGTCTCTGCATTAATGAGCCACCGATTTTTAACATCCACCAATAGGCCGTTGGCGCAGAGGAAATCAGCACCCAGCAAGGGGGTGGACACCCTCGCCGTGACAAAATCCCACGTGAAACGCTGCCCACCAAAACACAGTGCCACGTTCCGTTTACCAAAAGTCTGAATTGCACTGCCGTTGGCAGCTTCCAGTTCGGGGCCGTGACTCCCGGCCTCCCGGTCCAATGCTGAAGCAGGCAGAATGCTCAGCTGGGCACCTGTGTCGCAGAGGAAATGATGTCCAGAGTTGGTGTCCGCAATGAACAACAAACTGCCCGAACGGCCGATGCGCATGGCAGTTAACGAGCGCCGGCCACCCCGTTTCCCGACTCGCTGAGGCTGCAGGGTGGCCGGCATGCTTTGGCCTTGGGACCAAACCTTGCGTGGTAAAAACACAAGCCTGGGGGCTTCCGCCGCTGGGCCGTAGTGGCGGCCGCAATGGTGCCCGCCAACGGCGTAGGCTCGACGGGGCCGGGGTCCCATGCAGCCACACTGCATTGCTGTCTGGTGGAGAAAAACTTGTCTGCTTCCCTGGCCAGGGCGCGGAAATCCTTAACTGGCGAGTTGGCCAAGGCTGACCCTACCTGTCCTGGCAGCTGCTGCAGGAACAGCTCCTTGAAGAGGAAACATGGCCGGTGGCTGCCCAGGAGAGACAACATGTGGTCCATCAGCTCTGACGGCTTGGAGTCGTCCAGCCCGGGTAGAGAAAGGAGCTGATGGGCGCACTCGGCCTCAGTGAGGTCGAAGGTATCAAGCAGCAGGGCCTTTAGCGTCTCGTATGTGCCGCCCTCCGGAGGATCCTGGAGAAGGCTCACCACCCTGGTCGCAGTGGAGCTGCTGAGCGCAGACACGACATAATAATACTTCGTGTCGTCAGCAGAAATGCTCCGAATGGCGAATTGGGCCTCAGCTTGTGCGAACCAAACGGCAGCCTGTCGTTCCCAAAACTCCGGCAGTTTGATCGAAACTGCGCTTGTCGCCATGTTCGTTCAAAGCTCCGAAAACGTCCAAGAGCAAGACGGGGTCACCAATGTAGGAGTTGCGGACAACGAGAGGTTAAAAACTTATTGACTTGTTCAAGGCTCCTTTATTTCCAAAGTACTAAAACCCGACCGGAACTCCTGTCTTTTTATATCCCCCATGACTTCCACCCGATCTTCTTAAAGGGGCTTGGCTCCAACAACCGAGCGCACGCCACGCACATACCATCAATAGACCCACTGGTCCCATGCTAGTGAATTACGAACGCCTCTATGGGGTATTCCCCACAGTATCTCAGTTATAAAGATGCAGGTGCACCAAAGTCACATCCAACAGCTCCTCTTTACACGCATCTTTTACCATCTTCAAAGTGTACATATACTACTGTGTTCAAAAAGTATCCGACCTTTATTTTTCGTGCGTAAAAAAAAAGAAGCTACGGAGGCGTTGATTGGTGCACGTATGTAGGCGATCCTAATGCGCACGCGTGAATTTTTTCCCACCTGCAGAAGCTGTCATTCGACGGCAGACCGCCGATGAGTGAGGACATGTAAGTGAGTGCCGTCGGATTTTCGTTTTTGACAAAATGACGGAAAAACTTGAACAACGCTACTGCATCAAATTTTGTGTAAAGCTTGGCGATTCCCAAGTGGAAACGATCCGCAAGATTCAACACCGTTCATTCCATTATGAAGGAGCATTTGGGCTTCAGGAGAATCTCAGCGAAGTTCGTACCAAAGCTGCTAACGATTGAGCAGAAGCAACTCCGTTTGGAGATCGCACAGGACATGCTGGAGACTGTGAACAGCGATCCCAGCTTCCTCAACACAGTGATCACTGGCGATGAGTCCTGGGTTTATGGGTACGACCCAGAAACCAAGTTGCAGTTTTGATGCAAGTTTGATGAAACACAAAATTTGATGCAGTAGCGTTGTTCAAGTTTTTCCGTCATTTTGTCAAAAACGAAAATCCGACGGCGCTCACTTACATGTCCTCGCTCATTGGCGGTCTGCCGTTGAATGACAGCTTCTGCAGGTGGGAAAAAATTCACGCGTGCGCATTAGGATCGCCTACATACGTGCACCAATCAACGCCTCCCTAGCTTCTTTTTTTTTACGCACGAAAAATAAAGGTCGGATACTTTTTGAACACACTACGTATATGTATTTAATTCTTAGCAATTATGTAAATTCAGCCATGTTTGTGAGGGGGGTAATTCTCGAGTGACTCTTCAGATTTTGATGTTTGAGCTCGTAGTTTCATGTTTAACGATAAATCCGACACCATACTGGGGTAGCGCGAGAGCTGAACGCATTCGACAACTTGATACAACTGCTCTTTCATCTTCACCTCCTAAGCCTGTACAACAAACCTTTACGTCGACTTTTCAGATAATCTCATCCCCACGTTATAATTAATATCTGCAATTGCAGCAAACTTTTACCAGGCACATACTCTTCCGGCGAGAATCTTTGGACACTAGTAAAACTACCCATCCCTCGTGATGGGGAAAGCAAGCAAAAGTACTCGTCTCCAGTGACAGGAAAAAATTTAAGTTAATCTATCAATTTAAATTATTTAATGGACTTTAAAAAGGTTAATCATGTTGCACTCTAGGAGTCACTCAGAGCCAAAGCTATGAGCTACTTATACCGCCCGACGTGAAATGGTGGTGCAACATTGGACGGCGGAGGTTGGATTTGTCTAAAAAGAGGGCAAAATATAGCTATTTTAAATTGCATGTTACTCCATGAAGATTGAAGATCTACATTAAATCTACTTGAGTGTTGTTTAATTACTACTTTTCGAAGTATTGTTTAATTAAATATAGTTGGAAGATCTGTATTAAATCTATGTTGATGTTGATTTTAAATATTACTGGAAGGGACAATGTAAAGTGACAGACGTCTTTGTATTCACGACATTGGGATTACAGTGTTATGGTGATATTTGCGGTTATATTAACAATTTGCGGAAAATATATTTATACTAATACTATTTGCGGTTATATTAATTTATCCATACTAAAATATGCAATTCGGTGTCTGTCTGCCTGACCGCGATACAGCCGATACATTCAGTCATTATTTATCCAATCTCAACCAAACTTGACAGGAGGACAAAGGGTCATACAACATAGATTGTAGCAACTTAATTTGCCCCATCCCAAAGGTAGTGTAGCAGCATAGCAAACCTGTTGTGCATTTTGTGATACAAGCACCAAATTTGGTACACTAGTAGACTATCATATTATGAAAAGATCTGGATATTGGGCCATCTCAGATTCAGAGATTTGATTTTTGCAAGATTTCGATTCGATTGGGATCGAAGAGAACACCTTCTTCGTCTTCTGTACAGTGAAGTTGCCAGCCCTGAATTCTCTGGCTACATCTGGGTGCTTCATTGGGAGTGCAACCGTGTCCCTCAGGTGAACAGGGACCCACCTGGCATAGTGTGTGTGGTCTAAGGCATGGAACCATGGGACCAGTTCCGTCAGGGCATCAAGGTACGTCGTGAATGAAGCCTGCCGCAGAGAACGCACGTAGACCAGTACCAACATCTCTAGTTCCAGCACAGTTGCCCAGTACTGAAGGTTGGGAATGTCTTCTCCTCTCTGGTGACACCAGTCTTCGAACTCAGGCAGGTCTTCTGCATCATCAGCATATGTCATACAGTGGCGTTCATACGCACGGTGTTGCAGGATGTGCAGTGCCGCTGCAGTGATTTGATGAGCTCTTCTTGTGCGGGTGACGTGGGCAGCTCGTAGGAAGGAGTCGGCCGTCCCTGGCGTTGCAATCTCAGCTTGCAAAATCTGCAAATCTTGCAAAAATCAAATCTCTGAATCTGAGATGGCCCAATATCCAGATCTTTTCATAATATGATAGTCTACTAGTGTGCCAAATTTGGTGCTTGTATCACAAAATGCACAATTCTTTTGAATATTTGGGCTAAGCTGCCCCACTAAGGGGTTTTCCATCTTGCACGAAATCCGTGTTCAGGTGGAAAGATAGCTAATCGTGGCATTTTTCGAAAGCTGCTCCTAATAACAAAAGTAATAACAACAATAATGATAATGGCATAATATTAATGTTATTACAAAACAATATTAATACGAATAATATCCCCTCCCCAAGGGGATTTTCCTCCTTGGACAAATGCCATGTTAACATGTATCAATCAAGAACTTATTGTGTTGTTTCATGAAGCAAGTTTACTGGAAGTAAACTAGAACAATGCGACTGCATCGCCAATATGCCTCCGCATAGTCCCACAATAGGTAGATGCCATTGTTCACTGTCTTAAAAATAAACACGTTTGATGTAAATCCCTTCAGCTGTTCTCAAGTATCACATTTTTGCCAGACATGACAGGTTTCGCATCGATCGGTGAAGCAGTTTCAGAGAATGGATTTTTTTAAATATCGGCTTTCAAGCTAATATGGCTGCCATACCACGTGACATCTGACTTTAAGAAAAGCACACTCTGCATATGTATGGGTAGGGGATCACGTTTGTGAAGTTTCGTGTTGATCGGATAAGGTTCGTTTTTCTATCCAAGATGGCTGACAAACCTCGTGACCTATGACATCATCATTTTCAAACTATATGCAACAGTGCTGTTAGATGATATTTGTAAAATTTGGCATTGATAGGGTGAGTGGTTTCAGAGATATAATTATTAATATTTTCCTTCAATCCAATATGGCTGCCAAACCATGTCACCTATGATGTCATAAATGTAATATTTCAACACAAATGGGTCATAGATCATGTGCATTCAATTCCTGATTTTTAGGATAAGGAATTCGATTAAAACATTTTTGTCCTGTATACCACTTCACCTATGATGTCATCATTAGCATGCTTTTGTTGCCCATTGGGAGTACTTGACAATGTGCTAAGTTTCAAATTTATCCATTCAGTGGTTTGAGAGAAAAAAAAAAATTATTAGCTTTTAATCCAAGATGGCTGCCATACCACGTGACCCATGACATCACAATTATCATAAAAACAATCTTCATGGATGTGACTACTACCCTGAAAGTTTTGTCTCAATCGGACATATGGTTGCTGAGAAAAACGAGGTTTCGCCCATACGGACGGACGGACGGACGGACGGACAACCCAAAACATAATGCCTCGGGCGACTTAGTCGGCGGAGCCATAAAAAATATTATAAACACCAAACACATATGATTGCCTTTTCAAACAGTTGCTACTGCTCTTTAACACTAAACTGAAAGCAATCTGGAAGAATCCCAACATCCTTGAGACATTCTATGCTTATCACGTCCACCACCGACTAACGGACCAGAGTCTATATCTACTGTAATCTATATACTCCAGAGAGGACAATAACATGAATCTTCCTGTTGCTCCCATAGGGAGTGTATGTACTTGTGCAATGAAATGCATAATTTGCTTGAAAAATATAATTTAGACCAATTTATTTGTGAAAAAACAATCACGACCAATGTGGCATTGAGGCTCAACCCATGTAAAATCTTTAAACATGCATAAAATCAAAACCCGAGACCCCACAAACATACCACTTACCTTGTTCTTCTCAGGGAACACGCGTCTCTCGAAATATCCAGATGAAAACACTCCACTTCTCAGGAAATACTCGTCTCTCCAAATAGATCCACTCGCGTAACCACAGCACCGACGCAGGCAATTTGCTGCGGTTACTATACACCAGTCTATAAGGCCTGAGAACCTATGTTGTGGATTTCCCCTTTTACCCCCGACTCAGAATGAGCCACTTCTCAATTCAGACCAAGATTATACAAGAGATTTATTTATATACAAGATTATACATGCATGGTTCGAATATTAGGCCTAACTCCCACAGCTCGGCACTAATATCGACAACGAATCATTATTTACATTTCCTTTTATACTTTTTCAAAGGACAGAGAGACCTCAAAACATATAAATGTGAAACAAAACATGTCCTTTGTTTACTGCTTTGTAGGCAGAGAAGAATGCCAAGGTCGAACTTAGCTTTGTCAACCACTTCGCAAAATCAGACATCCAGGCGCTATCCAATTAGGTCATAATGTCATTGTGAGATTCAAATGATATCTTCCACACCTATACGGAATGAACAAAATGGCAGCAATTTGATTTTGAAGCTCTAAACAGACAAACAGAGGGACAGACTGGTGAAGATCATATATACATACATATATTACACAATGCAAAGTGTGATGTAGGTCCATGTGTTTGTGTGTTCGGGGCTGTCTCCCGTTTCTAGCAGCCGCTTCCCACGCTGCTTTTGAAAAGCTCTGCACGCAGGCAAAGCTCAACATTCAACCAGAAGAATTGCATGATGTCAAATGAGATACATTTTTAAAGTACAAATGCAATATGGAATCTCAGTTTGTTTATTAACAGTGTGTTAAGATACGACCTTGGCTGACAGGATGGCCTCGAGATACACACACTCACCTCTAAGCTGGGTTCAGCCCAGTGTTTCACAGACTGGGTGAATCATCAATGTGTGTACCGTCCCTCCGATGGATGTTAAACTGGGCATCCCGTCTACCGACATTAGTTGGTGGACATTAAAGATCCCCACGGTGTCCTTCGCAAAGAGTATAGGTGAGCTATTGCCGGCACCATGGCCAAATTCCAGATTCCTGCCTGAACTACTGCTGGAAAGGCAATGGGAAACCACCTAGTATAACCCTTGCTCAGGAAACTACTTCAGGGGCACCGATGATCTGTGACAGAGTATGCTCAACATTTGAAAAGGTTAGAGTATGTACACTTAGAGAGAGGGGGATAGGGGAGAGGGAGAGGGGAAGGTGAGAGAGAAGGGATTGGGAGAGGGGATCGGTGTCGAGGGGAAGCAAAGAGAGGAGAGGGGGGAGAGAGAGAAGGTGGAGGGAAGGAGGAAGAAGTTTCCTTCTGTATCCATCCTGTCCACCCCATTCCTTTCCACACCCTTTGTTTGTCCACATCTCTCTCTATTTTGTCCTTCAACTCCAACGTTGGTGTCCCCCACCGCCACCCCACCCCCCTCTCTTCTGTTTGTCCTGTTGTGTTGTCGTAATACATTCAGTGTTCTAGTTCTTCCATGAGCCTTGACTCTTCCATGAGCCTATCCCCAAAAAACTGTCATTAGTTGGCAACCATTGTGCAGGCTTCATGGGCCGAATGGTCTCTTTCTGCATTGAAGTCCCTTGGAAGGGAAGTTATCTTATATATTGTGAACCGTGGTGTCTGTCCATGTGTTTGTCTGTGTCCATTTTACGGCAGCCGCTTCCCGTGCTGCATTTTAAAAGCTCAACATTCACTTTTGAAATGACAGGAGAACAGTCATGAATAATGTTGATGCCAAATTTTATTGTGCAAGCAGCATATTTTGCCCTCTTTTTAGACAAATTGAACCTCCGCCGTCCGATGTTGCGCCACCATTTTGTGGTGGGCAGTACAAATAGGTCAGAGCTTTGGTTCTGAGTGAAACAAAGAGTGCAACACAATTCAGCTTATTAAAGTCCATGAAATAATTTAAGTTGATAGATCAACTTAAACTTTTCCTGTCACTAGGGAAGGGTACGTTTGCTTACTTTCCCCTTCACTGGGGACAGATCACCTTCCTAGTATAATGTCGCGTGCCTCCCCCTTGGTTAAGACAGGGAAATCACGGGTAGCCAAAGCCAGCTTTAACTCCAAAGGCGTTCAGTTCAAATAGTGGATTTCACTACACAAGCGCGGGAGGAAGAAAGAAGGAGAAGAAGTTGGAAGCTTTTACCTGACGCGATCCGCCGAGCAGTCTTCAATCCTGCAAAAAGTAATGCAAACGAAAACCGGATTTACAATGTACAAAAATAACAGGTTTATTTAACGCAACGCGAGAACAATGAAAACGCCACGCTCAAATAAATGTCCTAATTTGGGATCCCTCACACTAGACATAAACACTGACGAAGGGATAAAATAACGTGGAAAGGAATGGTGTGTGATTTTATTCAGCGCACTTAGCTCAAATGGGCTGAAGTATCCTGTCAGGAACAGTGTCAGTCCCAAACTCGCCGTCCGGGCACGGCTTCGTGCTTGGCAGGAAGAAGGCCGCCCGGTCGTTGGCGCAAACCGCTTGTTCCGCGCTGCTAGGCCAGTGTACGCTGCAGCGGCAAGCCTCTACTTGCTTGTACGCTCGTCGCTCGCACGTGAACGCAGGAGAGGAGAATCGTCAGCGCTCCACCGTCCCTGCACCGTCTGTCATCGTCCAACCAACAAGAGTCCAGGGTCAATGAGAATGACGAGGTCCGGGCGTGAAGAGATCCAAAAACGAGAGGGTCTAAATGCTGGCCAGCCGTGGTTTTTACGTCCCGTCTCTTGACGTCATCGGTCCTCCCTTCCAATCAGTCCATTGCCTCTCGACCTCTAGAATGTTCTTCCCACGTCAGTCCTTCACCATTGGCCGAGCGCTTCACGCTCTCCTTCTCATGCCATCGGTCAGTGGCCAATCAGTCCGTCGCTGCCTTCTACCAATCCGCGGGTCGCTTCTTGCTTCGTAACGACCAGTCACGGCTCCCTCTTTAATCTGGCCTTTGGTTGGTCGACTCCCGCCCAATAGCGAGTCCTCTGGGCGTGGCTCTGGGCCTGCCTGAGCGATGTGTGTCTGCCATGTTGGCGCAATGCGTGGGCACTTCCTGCCTGCACTTCTGGTGAGTTTTATTGTGGGGGGAATTTCAGTAGTGTGTGTGGTGCTTTTGGGCCTGACTAGTGTCTATGTGCGTTGCCACAAGGGACGAAGGATAAATCACAAGGTCTCACACACAGGGGAATTAGCATAATCCCTACGATAATTAGCACAAGGCCATCCTCGTATGACCACAAATATACAAGCCTAATCCGACATCCGGGCTAAACAGGTCCTCTACTTATGTCCATCAAAATGGTTCTTCTTCTTCACGACAGTCGGCGCATGATACCTACACAGATCTACCTGAATCTATGTATCACTCTACCCCAATATTCATAACAATATGATCAGATAAACTTCAGAGCATCCGTCTGTCTTTATCTTGATGGCGATTTTCTTGCAGCGTGTCCTCTGGGTCATTTGGACCTCTGGGTGGCATTTCTACCATATGAGCTCTGCGTCATTTGTGAAGAACAACCTTTGCACTTGTAATGATATCAACATTAATATCAACTTATCCATGTTCCACCAGCCTGGAGCCTATATATTTTTCCTTGTGATTGTTCCTTGAAGTATTCCTTAACAGGGAGGTGTGAGCTGATGCAAACGATTTATTTTGGTAAATGTGCGCCTTTGTGTTGTCTAAAGAGACAAATGTTTACCATACAAATCAAGTCATGGTTTAGTTAGTTCTTGCTACTTGATAATTCTGGAGACATGCAGAGCAGATAAAAAATTCCTTTAGATAAATGCATGCCAATAATTCTTGTGTAATCCTATAATTGTACAAAAGAAGTTGCTTATGGGAGCATTTACAGTTTTTTGTGATCAGGGGGCAGTTATTCATGCAGTTGAGGAAATGTTTTGGCATTTATTGCCAAGCACATTAATTTCTTCCTCGCCCCACCGTCTCACCACAAGCATATATCCCCGTTGGCTTTCATCTCAATTTGTTCGCCCCAGAATTGCACCCAAAAGTGAGCCATTTTTACAACAAATACCAACCCAAGGGGGGATTAAATCGTGCCTGGCAATGGAATTTCTTGTACAGGTCTGAGAATACAAATAGTGGCAAAATATTTTATTTCCCACATGGAGGCATTTTGAGAGCATGTGTTGCTTGGCTCGAATTTCTACCCTATAATTGGCATCTCCTTAATGAGTTTTTGAACGACCTAATATGTCAAATTCAAAAGGGTCTCACCAAGGATACATGATCCATGAGGATCAATTTCTGCCAATGAATTGAGGGACTTTCGTTGTATCGACATTAATCGTGTACCTGGAAAACTTTTGGCTCCTTGGATTTACCTTAAATTATATTTCAATACTGTATTTTGCGTGTCATGGTAGCTGGCTGTGTTATTTCAATGTTCATACAGTTGCATCTATTGATGTTCCAGTATAAGCATGTTGAAGGTATTACATTCTACATTAGGCCATTCTGATGAGGTGCTATTGATATCTGTCTGTATTTTATTATCACTGGAAGTACCAGGTTGGCAGTGTAACTCGGAGATAGTGCACTCAACTTTGCTTTGTCGAGTCTGGATACGATTCCCAACGCAACTATAAACCGTCACCCTGGTGTCTTGCAGGCAGAGCGATGCATCATCATTGAGTGCACTGTCCTTGCGATGGGACATTAATGTCTCGTTCGCATCGCACACCGTGGGATCTTTAACGTTTTCAGGAACGAATGCAAGCAGACGGGTCCCCAACATGCCTCGTTTTGCACCACCAAGGGGTGTAACCTTTTGGGCAGTGTCAAACAGTCATACTTGCTCTTCTGTCTCCACCAAACACAGGTCATTATACATGTTTACTCGCCACTACTAATGACAATTTTTTTTTTTTTTTTTTTTTTACGCCCACCTTTTTTTACGGTTTCATTCTTGAGCTTTCATTATGGTAAGTAGTAAAATAAACAAGTAGCAATACATTCAAAGTATACTGCCCCCATAAATAAATAAATAAATAAATAACATATCCTCCAGCGTGCAGCATTTCCGGGGCGCCCAGCGGTGCCGCCATGCAGCACATAGAGATGGTATTGGGAGGGAGAGGTGTCCAATTTGCGATTGATTAATTGCGGAATAAAAATAAATAAACAATAATAATCGTAAAATAATAAATTTCTTAATCAATTGGCTAGTAGCATTCATCTGAAGCTGTAACTTTTTGAAAATTATTTAAATAAATAATTAATCCGGAAAAATTAAATAACTAATTTTTTACGAGATTAATTTTTTTTTACTAGATTACTAGATTTCTCGATGAATCAAAAATAATTAATCGATCAATTGATTAATCAATAAATCAAAAATATCCTTTATAGCCACATCACTTGGTCACTGCCGTGACCGAATATCAGCTTCCTCGCTCAAAGGGTGCCTGAGCTATTATATTGCCCATATGACAAAGAAAATATATGTGATTAATAATGAAAACAAATAAATAATAATCATAAAATAATTAAATTATTGATCAATTTCCTAATAGAATACATAAATCACCACCGTTTCATCCGAATCTGTAACTTTTTAAAAATTAATTAATTAAGTAATTAATCAAATAATAAATCGATTAATTGATCAATAAATCAAAAACACCCTTCACAGTTGCTTTGTCCAAATGTCAGCTTCCGAACTCAAAAGGTGCCTGAGATGTTGCTCAGATGTGAAAGAAAATAAATAAGTACTTAATAAATTGATAATAATGAAATTATTAAGCCATTCATGGATTAATCAACAAATAAAAAAAAATTGGCCAGATGGAAGCCTCAACTCAGTGAAAGACACATGAAAGCCCGCTTGGAGTTTGCAAAAAACCACCTAAAGGACTCTCAGATTGAGAAACAAGATTCTGTGGTCTGATGAAACCAAGATTAAACTGTTTGTCTTCCGTCTGGCCGTCTAGCCAAAGCCCAGATCGTTGAAGTGTTGCAGTGATGGTTGTCCTTCTGGAAGTTTCTCCCATCTCCACACAGGATCTCTGGAGTTCAGCCAGAGTGACCATCGGGTTCTTGGTCACCTCGATTACCAAGGCCCTTCTCCCCGATTGCTCAGTTTGGCCGGGCGGCCAGCTCTAGGAAGAGTCCTCGTTGTTCCAAACTTCTTCCATTTAAGAATTATGGACGCCACTGTGCTCTTGGGAACCTTCTCATGCAGCAGAGATTTTTTTTGTAGGCTTCCTCAGATCTGTGCCTCGACGCTATCCTGTCTCTGAGCTCTGCAGGCAGTTCCTTCGACCTCATGGCTTGGTTTTGCTCTGATATGCATTGTAAGCTGTGAGACCTTATATAGACAGGTGTGTGCCTTTCCAAATCATGTCCAATCAATTGAATTTACCACAGGTGGACTCCAATCAAGTTGAAGAAACATCTCAAAGATGATCAAGAGAAATGGGAGGCACCTGAGCTAAATTTCAAGTGTCATAGCAAAGGGTATGAATACTTATGTAAATGTGATATTTCAATTTTTTCTTTTTAATAAATTTGCAAAAGTTTCTAAAATCCTGTTTTCTCTTTGTCATTATGGGGTATTGAGTGTAGATTGATGAGGGAAAAAATGAATTTAAACGATTTCAGCCTAAGGCTGCAACATAACAAAATGTGAAAAAAGTGAAGGGGTCTGAATACTTTTTGAATGCACTGCATGTCTACATATATATATATATTGTAAAGGATTATTGTATATCTATATATATATTTGTGCAGCGTCTGTCCTGTGTTGTGTTGTCTTGTGTTGTCACTGAACTACTTTCTCAAACTTTTGTGAAATCGTACAAAACTTCTGGTATGCACATATCTCTCCCGTCGGTATGTCCTAAGGGTATTTTCTTTCAAAAAATTTGCAATTATTTTTATTTATTTTTTTGGAATTCTTTTGTGGAAAAAAATTTTTTCAACCTCAATTGTTTATAAAATGTGATATCACATATATTACAAATACATTTGTGCAAAATAATTGTTTGAATTATGATTGGTTTAATTTAAACCATGACAAAACGGCAACTCGGGTGCAGTCATTTATCTATACTGTATATCTACACATCTGGGCATTGTCTGTGTATATATATATGTATGTATGTATGTATGTATGTATGTGTGTATATTATATATATATATATATATATATATATATATATATATATATATATATATATATATATACTAGCAGAAGTACCCGGCATTGGCGGGGGAGGGGAGGGGAACGGGGGGGAGGGGAGAAGAGGGGGGGAGGGGAGAGGGGAGAAGAGGGGGAGGGGGAGAGGGGAAAAGAGGGGGGGTTGGGGAGAGGGGAGAAGAGGGGGGGATGGGGAGGGGGAGGGATGGGAGGGGGAAGGGGGTGGGAGGGGGGAGGGGAGGGGAGGAGAGGGGGGAGGGGGAGGGGAGGGTGGGAGGGGGAGGGGGCGAGGGGATGGGGTGGGGAAGGGGTAGGGGGAACGGGAGGAGCATGGGGGAAAGGGAGGGGGAGGGGGGAGGGGAGGGGGATGAGGAAGGGGTGGGGTGGAAAGGAAGGGGTAGGGGGGAAAGGGAGGGGCATGGGGGAAAGGGACGGGGTGGGGGAGGGGGTGGGGAATGGGTAGGGCAGAAAGGAAGGGGTAGGGGGGAAAGGGAGGAGCATGGGGGAAAGGGAGGGGGAGGGGAGGGGGAGGGGTCGGGCGGAAAGGAAGGGGTAGGGGGGAAAGGGAGGGGCATGGGGGAAAGGGAGCGGGAGGGGAGGGAAGGGAGGGGGAAGGGGAGAGGGTAGGGTGGAGGGGGAAGGGAGGGGAATGGGAGGGGAAAGGGAGGGGGAGAAGGGGAGGGGAGGGATATAGATGGTTACTGGCAATTGATCACATCCACAAATGATGTAATCCACACAATTTATGTACTTTACATAACGTTAATAGGAATACATGTCCATGTAGATCGGAAATACAGTTTGTTTGAAATAAATCACAAATATCAGAT